>NC_133719.1:1067500-1175000 GCF_048934315.1 Petromyzon marinus
GCAGGTGGTAAGCCTGGAGCCTGGAGCCTGGCAGGTGGTAAGCGTGGAGCCTGGCAGGTGGTAAGCCTGGAGCCTGGAGCCTGGCAGGTGGTAAGCCTGGAGCCTGGCAGGTGGTAAGCCTGGAGCCTGGAGCCTGGCAGGTGGTAAGCCTGGAGCCTGGCAGGTGGTAAGCCTGGAGCCTGGAGCCTGGCAGGTGGTAAGCGTGGAGCCTGGAGCCTGGCAGATGGTAAGCCTGGAGCCTGGAGCCTGGCAGGTGGTAAGCGTGGAGCCTGGCAGATGGTAAGCCTGGAGCCTGGAGCCTGGCAGGTGGTAAGCCTGGAGCCTGGAGCCTGGCAGGTGGTAAGCCTGGAGCCTGGCAGGTGGTAAGCCTGGAGCCTGGAGCCTGGCAGGTGGTAAGCCTGGAGCCTGGAGCCTGGCAGGTGGTAAGCCTGGAGCCTGGAGCCTGGCAGGTGGTAAGCCTGGAGCCTGGAGCCTGGCAGGTGGTAAGCCTGGAGCCTGGAGCCTGGCAGGTGGTAAGCCTGGAGCCTGGAGCCTGGCAGGTGGTAAGCCTGGAGCCTGGAGCCTGGCAGGTGGTAAGCCTGGAGCCTGGAGCCTGGCAGGTGGTAAGCATGGAGCCTGGAGCCTGGCAGGTGGTAAGCCTGGAGCCTGGAGCCTGGCAGGTGGTAAGCGTGGAGCCTGGAGCCTGGCAGGTGGTAAGCCTGGAGCCTGGAGCCTGGCAGGTGGTAAGCCTGGAGCCTGGAGCCTGGCAGGTGGTAAGCGTGGAGCCTGGAGCCTGGCAGGTGGTAAGCCTGGAGCCTGGAGCCTGGCAGGTGGTAAGCGTGGAGCCTGGAGCCTGGCAGGTGGTAAGCGTGGAGCCTGGAGCCTGGCAGGTGGTAAGCGTGGAGCCTGGAGCCTGGCAGGTGGTAAGCGTGGAGCCTGGAGCCTGGCAGGTGGTAAGCGTGGAGCCTGGAGCCTGGCAGGTGGTAAGCGTGGAGCCTGGAGCCTGGCAGGTGGTAAGCCTGGAGCCTGGCAGGTGGTAAGCGTGGAGCCTGGAGCCTGGCAGGTGGTAAGCCTGGAGCCTGGAGCCTGGCAGGTGGTAAGCCTGGAGCCTGGAGCCTGGCAGATGGTAAGCGTGGAGCCTGGAGCCTGGCAGGTGGTAAGCCTGGAGCCTGGAGCCTGGCAGGTGGTAAGTCTGGAGCCTGGAGCCTGGCAGGTGGTAAGCGTGGAGCCTGGAGCCTGGCAGGTGGTAAGCGTGGAGCCTGGAGCCTGGCAGGTGGTAAGCCTGGAGCCTGGCAGGTGGTAAGCGTGGAGCCTGGAGCCTGGCAGGTGGTAAGCCTGGAGCCTGGAGCCTGGCAGGTGGTAAGCCTGGAGCCTGGCAGGTGGTAAGCGTGGAGCCTGGAGCCTGGCAGGTGGTAAGCCTGGAGCCTGGCAGGTGGTAAGCGTGGAGCCTGGAGCCTGGCAGGTGGTAAGCTTGGAGCCTGGCAGGTGGTAAGCGTGGAGCCTGGAGCCTGGCAGGTGGTAAGCCTGGAGCCTGGAGCCTGGCAGGTGGTAAGCCTGGAGCCTGGTGCCTGGCAGGTGGTAAGCCTGGAGCCTGGAGCCTGGCAGGTGGTAAGTGTGGAGCCTGGAGCCTGGCAGATGGTAAGCCTGGAGCCTGGAGCCTGGCAGATGGTAAGCCTGGAGCCTGGAGCCTGGCAGGTGGTAAGCCTGGCGCCTGGAGCCTGGCAGGTGGAAAGCGTGGAGCCTGGAGCCTGGCAGGTGGTAAGCGTGGAGCCTGGAGCCTGGCAGATGGTAAGCCTGGAGCCTGGAGCCTGGCAGGTGGTAAGCGTGGAGCCTGGAGCCTGGCAGGTGGTATGCCTGGAGCCTGGCAGGTGGTAAGCGTGGAGCCTGGAGCCTGGCAGGTGGAAAGCGTGGAGCCTGGAGCCTGGCAGGTGGTAAGCGTGGAGCCTGGAGCCTGGCAGGTGGTAAGCCTGGAGCCTGGAGCCTGGCAGGTGGTAAGCGTGGAGCCTGGAGCCTGGCAGGTGGTAAGCCTGGAGCCTGGCAGGTGGTAAGTGTGGAGCCTGGAGCCTGGCAGGTGGTAAGTGTGGAGCCTGGAGCCTGGCAGGTGGTAAGCGTGGAGCCTGGCAGGTGGTAAGCGTGGAGCCTGGCAGGTGGTAAGCCTGGAGCCTGGAGCCTGGCAGGTAGTAAGTGTGGAGCCTGGAGCCTGGCAGATGGTAAGCCTGGAGCCTGGAGCCTGGCAGGTGGTAAGCGTGGAGCCTGGAGCCTGGCAGGTGGTAAGCGTGGAGCCTGGCAGGTGGTAAGCGTGGAGCCTGGCAGGTGGTAAGCGTGGAGCCTGGCAGCGCCATCTGGGGCTGGCGCCGTGCAGCCCGCGCCAGCGCGTGGCGTCGCCGTCTCGTTGTTTGCGATTCGGCGCCCTCCCCCATCAAGGCCTGAGCCTCGGAGGCTCCTGCCGTGTACTCGCAGCAGGGCGGCGATGCTGCTCCTGTCGCTGCCTCTGCTTCGTGTGATCCCAATTGAGTGATTTGCAGACGATGTTGTAGAATTGGGATGTTTGGCTGATACCGATTACACTGTGCATGCGAGTTCAGCTACGGGAGGAAAGGGGAGAACCCCGGGAGAGAGAATACAAACTCCACACACAGAGAGAATACAAACTCCACACACAGAGAGAATACAAACTCCACACACAGAGAGAATACAAACTCCACACACAGAGAGAATACAAACTCCACACACAGAGAGAATACAAACTCCACACACAGAGAGAATACAAACTCCACACACAGAGAGAATACAAACTCCACACACAGAGAGAATACAAACTCCACACACAGAGATAATACAAACTCCACACACAGAGATAATACAAACTCCACACACAGAGATAATACAAACTCCACACACAGAGAGAATACAAACTCCACACACAGAGAGAATACAAACTCCACACACAGACAGAATACAAACTCCACACACAGAGAGAATACAAACTCCACACACAGAGAGAATACAAACTCCACACACAGAGAGAATACAAACTCCACACACAGAGATAATACAAACTCCACACACAGAGAGAATACAAACTCCACACACAGAGAGAATACAAACTCCACACACAGAGAGAATACAAACTCCACACACAGAGATAATACAAACTCCACACACAGAGAGAATACAAACTCCACACACAGAGAGAATACAAACTCCACACACAGAGAGAATACAAACTCCACACACAGAGAGAATACAAACTCCACACACAGACAGAATACAAACTCCACACACAGAGAGAATACAAACTCCACACACAGAGAGAATACAAACTCCACACACAGAGAGAATACAAACTCCACACACAGAGATAATACAAACTCCACACACAGAGAGAATACAAACTCCACACACAGAGAGAATACAAACTCCACACACAGAGAGAATACAAACTCCACACACAGAGAGAATACAAACTCCACACACAGAGAGACTACAAACTCCACACACAGAGAGAATATAAACTCCACACACAGAGAGAATACAAACTCCACACACAGAGAGAATACAAATTCCACACACAGAGAGAATACAAACTCCACACACAGAGAGAATACAAACTCCACACACAGAGAGAATACAAACTCCACACACAGAGAGAATACAAACTCCACACACAGACAGAATACAAACTCCACACACAGAGAGAATACAAACTCCACACACAGAGAGAATACAAACTCCACACACAGAGATAATACAAACTCCACACACAGAGAGAATACAAACTCCACACACAGAGATAATACAAACTCCACACACAGAGAGAATACAAACTCCACACACAGAGATAATACAAACTCCACACACAGAGAGAATACAAACTCCACACACAGAGAGAATACAAACTCCACACACAGAGAGAATACAAACTCCACACACAGAGAGAATACAAACTCCACACACAGACAGAATACAAACTCCACACACAGAGAGAATACAAACTCCACACACAGAGAGAATACAAACTCCACACACAGAGAGAATACAAACTCCACACACAGAGATAATACAAACTCCACACACAGAGAGAATACAAACTCCACACACAGAGAGAATACAAACTCCACACACAGAGAGAATACAAACTCCACACACAGAGAGAATACAAACTCCACACACAGAGAGACTACAAACTCCACACACAGAGAGAATACAAACTCCACACACAGAGATAATACAAACTCCACACACAGAGAGAATACAAACTCCACACACAGAGAGAATACAAACTCCACACACAGAGAGAATACAAACTCCACACACAGAGAGAATACAAACTCCACACACAGACAGAATACAAACTCCACACACAGAGAGAATACAAACTCCACACACAGAGATAATACAAACTCCACACACAGAGAGAATACAAACTCCACACACAGAGATAATACAAACTCCACACACAGAGAGAATACAAACTCCACACACAGAGAGAATACAAACTCCACACACAGAGAGAATACAAACTCCACACACAGACAGAATACAAACTCCACACACAGAGAGAATACAAACTCCACACACAGAGAGAATACAAACTCGACACACAGAGAGAATACAAACTCCACACACAGAGAGAATACAAACTCCACACACAGAGAGAATACAAACTCCACACACAGAGAGAATACAAACTCCACACACAGACAGAATACAAACTCCACACACAGAGAGAATACAAACTCCACACACAGAGAGACTACAAACTCCACACACAGAGAGAATACAAACTCCACACACAGAGAGAATAAAAACTCCACACACAGAGAGATTACAAACTCCACACACAGAGAGATTACAAACTCCACACACAGAGAGATTACAAACTCGACACACAGAGAGAATACAAACTCCACACACAGAGAATACAAACTCCACACACAGAGAGATTACAAACTCCACACACAGAGAGACTACAAACTCCACACACACAGAGAATACAAACTCCACACACAGAGAGAATACAAACTCCACACACAGAGAGAATACAAACTCCACACACACAGAGAATACAAACTCCACACACAGAGAGAATACAAACTCCACACACAGAGAATACAAACTCCACACACAGAGAGAATACAAACTCCACACACAGAGAATACAAACTCCACACACAGACAGAATACAAACTCCACACACAGAGAGAATACAAACTCCACACACAGAGAGAATACAAACTCCACACACAGAGAGAATACAAACTCCACACACAGAGAGAAGAACGAATCGGGAATAGAACCCAGACCCTTCTTGCAATGGTGCCACCTAAAATCAAGGGTGCCACGGTGGCTCGGAGATGTTAACTCCCTTGCCTGGTATACAGGAGGCCGTGGGTCCAGTCCCGATCCTGACACCTGCTGTGTATTATTGGTTCTTTCGGTAAAGTCACAAAGAAGGGAAACAATAAAATAATAAAAATATAAACCACACCTGATGACGATTGCTTGTGTTGCAGTCGAAACGTCGTGAGAATTGTATTGTTTTATATTAGTATTATTTTATTGTTTCCCTTCTACGTGACTTTATCGAAAGAACCAAGAACATGAATCCCTGCCATCTCAAAAGCTTTAAATCAAAATTTAACCTGCTGCATATTTGGAGTTTGCATGTTGTCTCTCTCTCTCTTTCTCTCTCCCCAGGGTCACATGGATTTTTCTCTAGTTCTTCCTTCCACGTTTAGAATCAACGTTGCGCGAGTACTTTGGCTGCAATACATTTCCACGCGATGATGATGATGACGACGATAATAAGCCTCCACTTCGTTGAGCTCTCATTCGCGATCGCTTCTGAAAAAGAGCCACGCAGCTCGGTGGGGCCTTACTCCTGCTAAAATAAAAATTATTTAGGACTTTGTTTTTTTTGTCGGAGGAGGGTGGTGGTGGTGAGGAGTTTCTTGACGAGGGGGAGGAGGGGACGGGGGGTGGGGAGGGATCGGGGGGGGTGGGGGGGACGCACTGCGGTCGAGGATGAAGGCGGCGTTGCTCTGCGCCACCTCGTAGCCCTGCTCAGACAGCAGCAGGTAGCGCACGAGCGCCGCGTCCACGTTGCCCTCGCGGTACGCGCCGTACGCGCCCATCATGCGCTCCGCCCAGCGGCCCCGCTCGCACACGTTCTTGAACAGCTGGGACGCACGCACGCAGGTACAAACACGCACGTGCGTGGAGACACAAAAGCAGAGGTTGGCGATGGGTGGCGTCGGTCGGCGGCAGTGGCGGTGGGTGGTGTTGTGGTGGGCGGTAGCGGTGGTGTGGGGGGCACCTCCACGGCTGTGTGGCAGGAGCGGATGACGCCGGTGCCCGTGGCGTGCATCTGAGCGAGGTTGTAGAAGGCGAGCACGTGGCCCGACTGCGACGCCAGGTTGAAGTACTTGATGGCCATCTTGTAGTCCCGGCGCACGCCCAGCCCGTCTGCCACACACAAAGACAAAGATCCCAGCCGTGTAGCCGCCACACACTGTTGGGGCGACGCGGTGGAGAGATGTTAACTCCCTCGCCTGGTATACAGGAGGTCGAGGGGTCAATCCCGACGCAGACGCCTGCTGTATATTTGGAGTTTGCGTGTCTCGCTCTCTCTCGCCGTGGTTGCGTGGATTTTTCTCCGTGTCCTTTGGTTTTTACCTCCACATTTAGAATCAGCATTGGGCGTTCGGAGTAATTTGGCTGCTAAAAATGTCCACACGATGACGATAAGCCTTTTGGTTGGCAAGTTATTTGCGGCCCGGTCGCATTTGGAAAAGGTCTATACAGAGCTCAGTGGGCCTTACCTGGTAAAATAAAAAGAGTTTGTAGATTGTTTTTATAGTTGTCGAGCGCCGATGAAGGCCGGCACGGCACACGAGGGGGTGGGTGTCCAGCACCACTGCTTGACGAACCCGGCGACCCGAGTTCAATTCCCGCTCACGTACAACATCGGTGACAAATATCTGAACCGGTCCTGGTGCCTCCCCTAGGTGAACCGAGCCATAAAATCAGCATTCGGAACAGTGTGTAAACACGGCCACGGGGGAGACGAAGGCGGCTGGGCATGGTGCTGGCCAAACCAAACCATCCTCCCATAGGTGCTGTGCCGTGCTGGCCTTCACAGGTGCTACTCGCTGAGAGCACGTGCTTCGACAGCCTGTGCGAGCGACACGGGGGCACCCTTTGTCTCTCTGTGCGGTGTGCGTGCGCTTCTCACAGTGGGGAGCGGTGGTGCAGCGGTGAGCACGCCGCGGTACGAAGCCGGCCACCCGAGTTCCATTCCCACTCACGGCCACCACCGATACACCAGTGACCATTTTGTGAACCGTTCCTTGGGCCTCCACTAGTTTGACTCAAATGGGTACCTGATGCGGTGTGCATTAAACATCGCCACCGATGCGGTGTGCAGTAAACATCGCCACTGGGGAGACAAAGGCGGGCGGGCGTGGTGCTGGCCACCCACCCACCTCGTGTGCCGTGCCGGCCTTCAAAGGCACTTGCCCCCTACAGTCTGCAGAGGCTACGGGGGGATCGTTATCTTACTGTAGTACATGGTGCCCAGCTGCAGCTGCCCGTCCACCCAACCCTGCTCCGCCGCCATCTGGAAGTACTTGAAGGCCAGGTCATAGTTCTGTGACGGGGCAGAGGCATGCGCAGACACAACGGTGGTGGTGGTGATTATTGTTGTTGTTGTTGTTGATTACCGCCATCACTGCCGCTACCGCTGCTGTCGCTTGTTTACGAAACACGACTGGGGCTGTTAGGAATCTGAATTGTGGCGCAGTTTGTAAGCACCCTCCGCAACCCCCACCCCATCGTGGAGAAGCGGCAAATTCTCGAGAATTTCACCGGGGGAGAGAGAACAACGAACTGCATTGGTGCCTTGCGAGACCGTCGGTAATGAACGATAACCTAGCCACGTAGCGTTACGGTTATTGTCGTGGCTGGACATAATTGCGTCGTCGTCGTTCTTGCGAAGGGTCTCTCAGTCACCGAGGAATTTCGCAGACGAGCGGGAGAGCAGCAGCAGCAGTAGGCAGGCGGCGAGGAGCCTGGCGCTAACAACGATTGTCCAAAGCTCTGCAGTCCTCTACGCATTAAGATGTTTTCGGCCAATTTAGTGAGTGTTAATACACGCGAGAAAAGAAGGGAGCACCCGAAGGAAACCCACGCGTGCGAGGGGGCAGCACTCTATCCCATTCAGAAGGGACAGATGGAGATTAGTCCGCACTCTGCTGTACCACCTTCTCCTGGCAGTCAGGGGTACGGTTCCCTCTTTACTCCCACCCACGGGGTAGAAGGGAGTTTCGTAACACAATCTCCACGTGATCCACCAACCCTCACTGCTATGCCTCCACAGGCAGTGGGTGGCAAGGCAAGCCGCATGCAGCAGCAGCGTGGCCACCACCGCCACCAGCGGCGACACCGGTGGGGGCATCTTAAACAGCCACCTGCCGAGCTACCGGCAAACACCGCATACGTACACACACACACACAGACACACACACGCAGACGTACACAGACACACACACACACAAATGTACGCACACACAGACACACACACAGACACACACAGACACACACGCACACGCAGACACACACGCAGACGCACACACAGATGCACACAGAGACGCACACGCGCACGCGCACGCACTCACAGATGCAAACACACGCATACACAGACAGACACAACAACAACCGACCATTCTCCACTAAGTAGTGGTGACGTCACCACGGCACTTGTGCCAAGCTATGTGCATGTTAAGGCCATGTGAAGTGTCGAACGCCCGCTGGCAGGTCATGGGGCAGACCCAGGTGCCACGGGTAGACTGACTGAGATGACTGGCTGATGCACCACTTGTGCCCTCTACTGTGCAAACTTTATGTGTTTTTATCCACCCGGGACTCCGCTCGTTGTTGTGAGCGTTGCTCCTCTGCCCAGTAGCAGCAGCGTCCTTCACGAGCCTCCTCCAGAAATGGCGATCTTGACACCGCTGTTACCAGTCATCGGCAAGCCCACTCAGCTCCACATTCTCTTGTACCACATCACTCCATCTCTTCTCTAGCCCGTGCAGCGCCCATTTGTGCCCCATCTATCCGGCCAAACAAAAGCTGTTTGGGCATGTGGGCTCCATGACCCAGCCAGCGCAGGATTGCCTGCCGGAAGAGCTCACTGATGGGACTGTGTCCAGATCTTGCAAGGATTTGTGCGCTCCTCACACGATCCAACTTGGCTAAACCCAGGATGGATCGTAGGCAGGCCAGCCTCAATGTTTCTAACCCACGAAGATGTTTCATTCGGGGGGTCCACGGTTAGGGGGGTCCACGTTTCACACACACACGCACACAGACACACACACGCACACAGACACATACAGACACACACACACGCACACAGACACATACAGACACACACACACACACGCACACAGACACACACACACACACGCACACACACACATACAGACACACACATGCACACAGACACACACAGACACACACACACACGCACAGACACACACGCACACACACACACAGACACACACACACACAGACAGACACACACACACAGACACACACAAACACACACAGACAGACACACACACACAGACACGCACACACGCACACAGACACACACAGACACACACACGCACACAGACACATACAGACACACACACACACACGCACACAGACACATACAGACACACACACGCACACAGACACACACACACGCACACACACACATACAGACACACACATGCACACAGACACACACAGACACACACACACACACGCACACAGACACACAGACACACACACACGCAGACACACACACACACAAACACACACAGACAGACACACACACACAGACACGCACACACGCACACAGACACACACAGACACACACACGCACACAGACACATACAGACACACACACACACACGCACACAGACACATACAGACACACACACGCACACAGACACACACACACGCACACACACACATACAGACACACACATGCACACAGACACACACAGACACACACACACACACGCACACAGACACACAGACACGCACACACGCACACAGACACACACAGACACACAAACAAACACACACAGACACACACAGACACACACACAGACACACACACAGACACACACACACAGACACACACACACAGACACACACACAGACACACACACAGACACACACACACAGACACACACACAGACACACACACAAACACACACACACACAGACACACACAGACACACACACACACAGACACACAGACACACACACCCACACAGACACACACACACACAGACACACAGACACACACACCCACACAGACACACACATAGACACACACACATAGACACACACAAACACACACACACAAACAGACACACACACACACAGACATACACACAGACATACACACACACACAGACACACACAAACACACACAGACACACACACACAAACAGACACACAGACATACACACAGACATACACACACACACAGACACACAGACACACACACAGACACACACACAGACACACACACACACACAGACACACACAAACAGACACACACACACACACACAGACACACAGACATACACACAGACATACACACACACACACAGACATACACACAGACACACACACACAGACACACACAGACACACACACACAGACACACACAGACACACACACACAGACACACACACACACACAGACACACACAAACAGACACACACACACACACACAGACACACAGATACACACACAGATACACACAGATACACACAGATACACACAGACACACACACACAGACACACACAGACACACACAGACACACACACACACAGATACACACACAGATACACACAGATACACACACAGATACACACAGATACACACACACAGACACACACAGACACACACACACAGACACACACAGACACACACACACAGACACACACACACAGACACACACACACGCGAGTGAGCCCCGCCGCATGGGTACCACGCGGCGAAACCGCTCGCTCGGACAAAGCGGCCCACAGGCGGCCGAGCGAGCTGCCGGCGATCGTGGTGGGGAGCGGCGGCGCGGGGCCCGTCGCTAGTGGCGGGTGGCGGCGCGGGCTGGGCGCTCGCTGGCACGGTGGGGACTCACGATTGGCACGCCGCGGCCAAACAAGTACGCCATGCCCAGCCCACTCTGCCCCACGGGGTTGCCCTGCAGCACACACACACAGAGATACACACGCAGATACACAGAGAGAAACACACGGAGATACGCACGGAGATACACACGCAGATACACAGAGAGAAACACACGGAGATACGCACGGAGATACACACGCAGATACACAGAGAGAAACACACGGAGATACGCACGGAGATACACACGCAGATACACAGAGAGATACACACGGAGATACGCACGGAGATACACACGCAGATACACAGAGAGAAACACACGGAGATACGCACGGAGATACACACGCAGATACACAGAGAGAAACACACGGAGATACACACGGAGATACACACACAGATACACAGAGAGAAACACACGGAGATACGCACGGAGATACACACGCAGATACACAGAGAGAAACACACGGAGATACGCACGGAGATACACACGCAGATACACAGAGAGAAACACACGGAGATACGCACGGAGATACACACACAGATACACAGAGAGAAACACACGGAGATACACACGGAGATACGCACACAGATACACAGAGAGATACACACGGAGATACGCACGGAGATACACACACAGATACGCACACGGGGATGTACATGGAGATACAGACAGAGATACACACGCAGATACAGAGAGATACACACGGAGATACACACGGAGATACACACACGGAAATATACAGAGAGATACGCACGGAGATACACACACAGATACGCACGGAGATACACGTGAAGATACGCACACGGGGATGTACAGAGAGATACAGAGATACACACGCAGATACAGAGAGATACACACAGATACGCACGGAGATACACGTGAAGATACGCACACGGGGATGTACATGGAGATACGTGCACGGAGATACGCACGGAGATAGACATGGAGATAGACACAGAGATACACACACGGAAATATACAGAGAGATACAGACGGAGATACACACGAAGAAACGCACACGCAAATAAGCAGACGGAGATAGGCACAGAGATATACACACGGAGATACACAGAGAGATACACACGGAGATACGCACGGAGATACGCAAGCAGATATGTAAGAAGACACGGATTTTGTTGTTGTTATTCTGTCTCTTACTGTTCAAATAAACCTACCATTAAAATTATAGACTGATCATTTCTTTGTCAGTGGGCAAACGTACAAAATCAGCAGGGGATCAAATACTTTTTTCCCTCACTGTACACACGGAGGTAAGCATACGGAGATACACACACAGAGATATAAACACGGGAAGGAGGGGAGAGGGGGAGAGAGGGGGAGAGAAGGGAGGGGGTTGAGAGGAGAGGGGGGGGAGAGGGGAGGGGAGATCTTCACCATGTCGGCCGCCTTCTTGAAGTACTGGAACGCCGTCTCGTTGTTCTGGGGGACCACGTCCGAGCCTTCTGAGTGCATCTACACACAAAGACAAAGGTCCCCCGTGTAGCCTTAACAGACTGTCGGGGCAAGTGCTGTTAGCGAGCACCTATGAAGGCCGGTACTGCGGCACAAGAGGGGGTGGGGTAGCCAGCAACATGCCCGGCCGCCTTTGTCTCCCTAGTGACGATGTTTACACACTGCACCAGGTACTCATTTTGAGGCTGAGTCACTACTGTTGGCCGTGAGCGGGCATCAAACTCGGGTCGTCGGGTTCTCAGCGAAGTGCAATAACCTGGCTATTTTGTGCCACCAAACACTCCACCCTCAACTCCCCATTGGTGATGGAGCAGTTGTGGAGAGAGTTTCCCATACCTGAGCAGTGTGCTTATAACCAGCTCCGGTTTGACAGCAGAGGTCTCTCTCCGAGTCAATCGGGCACCATTATATTTTCATCGGCTGATTAACACTGTGGAAGCTACCCGGTCTGTGGCTCCACACGAAGCTTCGGGCCTTCTGGGCCACAGTCATGCCCTCCCTTCTCTATGCTTGTGAAACGTGGACCCCTCTAATGGAACATCTGCACCGGTTGGAAACATTCAGGCTGGCCTGAGCTCCATCCTGGGTTTAACCAGACTGGAGTTTACAAATCCTTGAAAGATCTAGACCCATTCCCATCGGTGAGCTCCTCCTGCAAGCAAGGCTGTGTTGCCTGGGTCACGTAGCCTGCATGCCCAGCAACCGCATGCCCAAGCAGTTTCTGTTTGGCTGGAGAGAGGGGGCTAAATGGGCACGACACGGGCGAGAGAAGAGGTGGACTGATGCACAACAGGGGGCATCTGCCAGTCATGTCAGTCAACCCACGGCACCTGGGTCTGTCCCGTGACCTCCTATCAGCAAGCCTTTGACACTTCACGTGGCCTCAAAGTGCCTGGCGGGTAGTGGTGGTGATAGTGGTGGTGGTAGTGCTATTGGTATGGTTGTTGGTAATGTTGGTGGTGTTAGTGGTGGCGGTGGTAGTGGCGATGGTAGTGGTGGTGATGGTAGTGGTGGTGATAGTGGTGGTGGTAGTGCTATTGGTAGGGTTGTTGGTAATGGTGGTGGTGTTAGTGGTGGTGGTGGTGTTAGTGGTGGTGGTAGTGGTGATGGTAGTGGTGGTGATAGTGGTAGTGCTGTTGGTAGGGTTGTTGGTAATGGTGGTGATGTTAGTGGTGGTAGTAGTGATGGTAGTGGTGGTGATGGTAGTGGTGGTGATAGTGGTGGTAGTGCTGTTGGTAGGGTTGTTGGTAATGGTGGTGGTGTTATGGTGGTGGTGGTGATGGTAGTGGTGGTGATGGTAGTGGTGGTGATGGTAGTGGTGGTGGTGATAGTGGTGGTGATGGTAGTGGTGGTGGTGATAGTGGTGGTGATGGTAGTGGTGGTGATGGTAGTGGTGGTGATGGTAGTGGTGGTGATGGTAGTGGTGGTAGTGGTGGTGATGGTAGTGGTGGTAGTGGTGATGGTAGTGGTGGTAGTGGTGATGGTAGTGGTGGTAGTGATGGTAGTGATGGTAGTGGTGGTGGTGGTAGTGGTGATGGTATTGGTGGCAGTGGTGATGGTAGTGGTGGTAATGGTAGTGGTGGTGGTGGTAGTTGTGATGATAGTGGTGGTGGTAGTGGTGATGGTAGTGGTGGTGATGGTAGTGGTGATGGTAGTGGTGGTGATGGTAGTGGTGATGGTAGTGGTGGTGGTAGTGGTGATAGTAGTGGTGATGGTAGTGGTGATGGTAGCGGTGGTGGTAATGGTGATAGTGGTGGTGATGGTAGTGGTGGTGGTGATGGTAGTGGTGGAGATGGTAGTGGTGGTGGTGGTAGTGCTGGTGGTGGTAGTGGTGGTGATGGTAGTGGTGGTGATGGTAGTGATGGTAGTGGTGGTGGTGGTGGTGATGGTAGTGGTGGTGATGGTAGTGGTGGTGGTGGTAGTGGTGATGGTAGTGGTGGTGATGGTAGTGGTGGTGAAGGTAGTGGTGGTGAAGATAGTGGTGGTGATGGTAGTGGTGGTGGCGCCCCACCTTGCCAAGGAATGCCAGCGCGTTGCCATTTCCGGAGCCCGCCGCTTGCCGGAAGTAGTCAAATGCTTTCTGTAATGACACGGAGACCCAGACTCACACAGAGACCCACAGACTCACACAGAGACCCATAGACTCACACAGAGACCCATAGACTCACACAGAGACCCACAGACTCACACAGAGACCCACAGACTCACACAGAGACTCACAGGCTCACGCAGAGACCCACAGGCTCACGCAGAGACCCACAGACTCACACAGAGACCCACAGACTCACACAGAGACCCACAGACTCACACAGAGACCCACAGGCTCACACAGAGACCCACAGGCTCACGCAGAGACCCACAGACTCACACAGAGACCCACAGGCTCACACAGAGACCCACAGACTCACACAGAGACCCACAGACTCACACAGATACCCACAGACTCACACAGAGGCTCACGCAGCACCCTCACCTGGAAGTTCTGCTCAACCCCTCGGCCGCCCTGCAGGTGCAACTGGCCCAACCCCACCTGGTCATGACGGGGGACACGGGGACACACAGACGGGCGACCGAGTTGGCGAGAGGGCGATTAGAAGAGCGGGCGGGCGAGTGAGGGCAAGCGAGCAGAAGAGTGAGCGGGCGGGCGAGCGAGCGGGCGATCGCACCTGCGCCTGCACGTCGCCCTTCTCGGCGAGGAACTGGTAGTACTGGATGAGGTCGTCGTCCAGCATGGCTGAGCTGGAGCCGGGGGACTCGGCCTCGTCCAGCAGACGGATCCGCTGCACCACCGAGCCGCCCGTCAGAGAGATGTCACTCGCCACTACGGTCACACACAGTCACGCACAGTCACACACAGTCACACACACAGTCACGCACACAGTCACGCACACACAGTCACACACAGTCACACACAGAGTCACACACACAGTCACGCACAGTCACACACAGTCACCCACACAGTCACGCACAGTCACACACAGTCACACACAGTCACACACACAGTCACGCAGTCACGCACACACAGTCACACACACAGTCACGCACACAGTCACGCACACACAGTCACGCACAGTCACACACACAGTCACGCACACACAGTCACGCACAGTCACACACACAGTCACACACACAGTCACGCACAGTCACGCACACACAGTCACGCACACAGTCACGCACACACAGTCACGCACAGTCACACACACAGTCACGCACACACAGTCACGCACAGTCACGCACACAGTCACGCACAGTCACACACAGTCACGCACACACAGTCACACACACACAGTCACGCACACACAGTCACACACACACAGTCACACACAGTCACACACACACAGTCACGCACACACAGTCACGCACAGTCACGCACACAGTCACACACAGTCACACACACAGTCACGCACAGTCACACACACAGTCACGCACAGTCACACACACACAGTCATGCACAGTCACGCACACACAGTCATGCACACACAGTCACGCACACACAGTCACGCACAGTCACACACACACAGTCACACACACAGAGTCACACACACAGAGTCACACACGCACAGTCACGCACAGTCACACACACACAGTCACGCACAGTCACACACGCACAGTCACGCACAGTCACAAACAACAACAACAACCGCCATTCACCACTAAGTGGCAGTAACGTCACCACGACGCTTGTGCCAGGCTATGTGCACCCTGAGGCCACGTGAAGTGCCGAACGCCCGCTGGCAGGAGGTCACAGGGCAGACCCAGGTGCCACGGATCGACTGACTGAGATGACTGGCTGATGCACCACCTGTGCCCCCTGCTGTGCTAACCCGCTGTGCTTCAGCCACCCGGCGCTCCGCTCGTTGTGAGCGTCGCTCCTCCGCCCTCCGTTGTTTTTGGAGGGCGACTGCCTCCAACTGCCCAGTAGCGTCCTTCACGAGCCTCCTCCACAGAGGCCGATCTTGAGACTGCTGGTACCAGTCATCGGCAATTCCACTCAGCTCCACGTCCTCCTGTACCACATCACTCCATCTCTTCTCTAGCCCGTGCCGCGCCCGTTTATCCGCCTCAATCCGGCCGAACAAAAGCTGTTTCGGCATGCGGTGGCTGGGCATGCGGGCTACATGACCCAGCCATCGCAGCCTTGCCCGCCGGAGGAGCTCACCGATGGGACCTTGCCCAGATCTTTCAAGGATTTGTGAGCTCCTCACACAATCCAGTCTGGTTAAACCCAGGATAGATCGTAGGTAGGCCAGCCTAAATGTTTCTAACCGGCGAAGATGTTCCATTAGGGGGGTCCACGTATCGCAAGCGTAGAGAAGGGAGGGAATGACCGTGGCCGAGAAGACCTGAAGCTTAGTGCGGAGCGACAGACCAGGTAGCTTCCACACAGCGTTACGCAACCGATGAAAAGATATTGCCGCTCGACTGATTCGGAGTGTTGTTAAACTGGAGCCGGTCATAAGCACACTGCCCAGATATCGGAAACTCTCCACTCTCTCCACAACTGCCCCATCACCGATTGTGAGTTGGGTGGGTGCAGTGTCCAATGGTACAAAATGCCCAGGCAGGTGCTTAGTTTTGGTGGGGCTGATGGTAAGGCCCCACCTCTTAGTGGCACACTCAAGTCTCAGCAGCAGCGTCTCCAACTCCTCCTCTGAATGAGCAGCTATTACCAAATCATCAGCATACATAACGTGGTTGAGCAATAGGGAGCCATCCCTTGACCGCACCCGGGCATAAATCAGCCTCCCATTATATCTGTACCATATGGAGATTCCCCCGGTACAGCTATTGAAGGCTTCACCAACTACGTGGTCAAAATAGATGTTAAATAATGTGGGAGCCAGAGGACATCCCTGTCGCACCCCAAGGTGTACAGGGAATGGCTGACTCCCGGCCACGTAGTTTTACCCGGGCCCACTCACCATCATGAAGGTCCTTCATGACCGTGAGCAGAGGGTCAGGTACTCCAAAAGCACGAAGAACAACCCAGAGCCCAGGCCTACTGATGGTATCATAGGCCTTGACCAGGTCAATAAAGCAGAGATGTAGGTCTTGTTGGAATTCCCTACACCTCTGCTGTAGCAGACGGACAGAAAATATGGCATCTGTGCAGGACCGCCCTTTCCTGAAACCGCATTGGGGCTCCGCAAGCCTCTCCTCGACGTGCCTGGCAAGGCGATGTTAAATAATCCTTTCCAGAACCTTTCCCGGCACACTGAGGAGTGAGATGCCCCTGTAGTTGTTACAGTCTGTGCGGTCCCCTTTCTTAAAAAGGGGGACCGCACAGACTTAAAAAGGGGGACCACCAGGGCATCCTTCCAATCCTGCGGAACCTGTCCAGTGGTCCAGACCGTTGTTATGATGTCATATAGGGCAGTCTGTGCACAAACGCCACCCTCCCTCAGCATTTCGCTTAGGAGATCATCTCTGCCCGCTGCCTTTCCTGGTCTCAGACTCCGGATCGCCTTCAGCACTTCCTCAACAGATGGCATCTCAGCCAGCCATTCACAGGGGGTGACTTCTTCCAATATTTGAGGCACCGTAGCCTCAGCAGGGTCATCCTCACTTTGTGCCACGATGTTTTCCTGGCTGAGGGATTTTCCCTCCTCCAGGACCTCACAGAAATGCTCAGCAAATCTGCAAACCTGCTCCTGGGGATCGGAGATTGGATCACCGTTTTTTCCCCTAATGATGGTAATAGGTGTGGCGCTGCAGGTTACTTTTTTGATGGAGTTAAATAGAAATTTGTGATCACGGGCCACTGAGGCAGACTCCATCTCCTCAGCAACCCGCGACCACCACCCATCCTTGCAGCGTCTCACGGCTCTCCGAACCTCCGAGCGAAGGCTGCGGTAAGCCTCCTCATTCTCTGACGTGGGATTCTGTAGCCGATGACAGTGGGCCTGTCGCTTTTTCTCAACCATCCAGAACACCTCCTCTGTCAGCCAGGGTATCTGGGGAGGTCTGGACCGTGTACCCAAAGCAGCCATTGCAGCTGCATGAGTCACAGTCCTAAACCTCGCCCATTTACCCTCGACATCCGGAGGAGTTGGGGACGATGCCAATCCCAGCCGCAAGCGATGATGAAATTCTCGCTTGCAACTTTCATCTGATAACTGAGACCAGGCCACTTTAGGTTGGAATGGGGTCCTGGGTGTACACCCACCACCGGAGTGGAAGAATGGCAGGCGCATCTTACAAATGACTAGTCGATGGTCAGAGGGCAGATCAGCTCCACGGTAGGTCCTGTGTCAAGGACATGGGCTCGCATCCGCTGGTCTGTCACTATGTAGTCCAGCAGATGTTCTTGCTTGGACCCGGCATGCATCCATGATGTTGTGTGGATGCGCCGATGCCGGAACAGCGTGTTGGTAATTACAAGCCCATGGGCTGCACAAAAATCTAGCAGCCTCCTACCGTTGTTATTGAGCTGATCTGGCCCATGCCCTCCAATCACTCCAGACTAGGTGCCAGCATCATAACCAACTCGAACATTGAAGTCACCCAACATGATGACTCTATCCCGAGGCGCCACTTTAGCCAGCACCTGTGACAGGAGGTCATAGTAGGCATCTGACTCAACGGCTTCGCCTGCATCCCTCCAAGGATGTTCATCTTCGGTGGGGGCATAAGTAACCACGACCACCATTCCTCGCCTCCGGTTGATGGGAAGGCGAGCCCAAAGTAGCCTGGGGCTTACAGCTTCCCTCACCTCACCGCCACGCTCCCACGCCCCCTTCATTCTTTTGTTCAAAAGAAGAGCCCCACCCTGTTGTTTGGCAGTCTGCTGCCCCGAGTAGAGGACTGTCCACCCCTCATGGTGGCAGGAGCCAGAACCGGTCCACCGGACCTCCTGAATGGCACATAGATCCAGGCGGTACCGGTACAGCTCCCGACAGAGGAGTGGCAGCCTCTCCTCCGCAGTGAGCATTTGAACATTCTACGTGGCCACCCGTAGTGGTTTTCATTGTTTCTGGAGGAGCCCCGAGGGTAGATATTCAATCTCCTGGCTCCGCCAATTCGGGTTTGGCCAGGAGACGTCATATACGCCTGGCCCCCCGGGGCCTCCGGCACAAGCTTATTAGTTATATATTTAATTCGCTGTTTAGTGGTAATTAATTGAAGGTGGAGGGGTTACCAGCCCCTCGCACCTGTCCAGAGCCCCCGTTAAGCCCCTGTGGTGGACACAGATGCCATGAGGGGAGGAGCCAATCGAAATTGGAGCTCCCCCCACAGCACTGTCCACGACAGAGTTGGCCGTCCGGCACCGCGAGGAGGAAGGGGGTTGTTTTGCACACAGTCACGCACAGTCACACACACACAGTCACTCACAGTCACACACAGACACACACAGTCACGCACAGTCACACACACACAGTCACGCAGTCACACACAGCCACGCAGTCACACACACACACAGTCTCGCACAGTCACGCACAGGCACGCACACACAGTCAAACACAGCCACACACGCACAGTCAGTCGCACAGTCAGTCGCACAGTCACACACAGTCACACACACACACACACACTGTCACACACAGTCACACACACAGTCACACACACTGTCACACACACAGTCACACACACAGTCACACACACAGTCACAGGCAGGTCGCTTCTGATAAAGAGCCACGCAGCTGGGTGGGGCGTTTACTTCTCGAGTGCACAGCGCGAGTACCTTGGTTGGCCACGGTGCGGTAGTGAGTGAGTGCCGACTCGCAGCTCTGAGCAACCCCGACACCCGCCCAGTAGCGGTAACCCTGCACAACGCATGCGGCACGCACGAGCACGGAGCACGAACACGCAACATACGTAACACACACGGCACACGCACAGCGCATACACACTCAACATAGTAACACACACGGCACACGCACAGCGCATACACACTCAACATAGTAACACACACGGCACACGCACAGCGCATACACACTCAACATAGTAACACACACGGCACACGCACAGCGCATACACACTCAACATAGTAACACACACGGCACACGCACAGCGCATACACACTCAACATAGTAACACACACGGCACACGCACGTAGCACGCATTCAACCCACACACGGCAAATGTAACACATGCGGCACACAAACACGCACCACACACTCATACAACACACACAACAAACATAACATACAAATCACGCACACACACACACCACACGCTGATACAACACACACGGCATACATAGCACACACTGCACGCAGCACACATGCAACACTGACACACACAGCACACACAATACTGCATGAACGGCAACTTTAACACGCAAATACACAGCACAGGCAGTGTCCCACACACTGCCCAACTTGGCTGACTGCCACTTACAAGGATCATGTGAGCCATCAGGTTTCCTCCGAGTGCCCCGAACGTGTAGTAGACCAGAGCCTGCAGAGCCACACACAGCCACACACAGCAGTGTCACAAACACCCCACACACACAGCCACACACAGTGTCACAAACACCCCACACACACAGCTACACACAGCAGTGTCACAAACACCCAACACACACAGCCACACACACAGTGTCACAAACACCCCACACACACAGCCACACACATCAGCGTCACAAACACCCAACACACACAGCTACACACATCAGTGTCACAAACACCCAACACACACAGCTACACACAGCAGTGTTACAAACACCCCACACACACAGCTACACACAGCAGCGTCACAAACACCCCACACACACAGCCACACACATCAGTGACACAGACACCCAACACACACAGCTACACACAGCAGCGTCACAAACACCCCACACACACAGCCACACACATCAGTGACACAGACACCCAACACACACAGCTACACACAGCAGTGTCACAAACACCCAACACACACAGCTACACACAGCAGTGACACAAACACCCAACACACACAGCTACACACAGCGTCACAAACACCCCACACACACAGCCACACACATCAGTGACACAGACACCCAACACACACAGCTACACACAGCAGTGACACAAACACCCAACACACACAGCTACACACAGCAGTGTCACAAACACCCCACACACACAGCTACACACAGCAGTGACACAAACACCCAACACACACAGCTACACACAGCAGTGTCACAAACACCCAGCACACACAGCTACACACAGCAGTGTCACAAACACCCCACACACACAGCCACACACATCAGTGACACAAACACCCAACACACACAGCTACACACAGCAGTGTCACAAACACCCAGCACACACAGCTACACAGCAGCAGTGTCACAAACACCCAACACACACAGCTACACACAGCAGTGTCACAAACACCCAACACACACAGCTACACACAGCAGTGACACAAACACCCAACACACACAGCTACACACAACAGTGTCACAAACACCCAACACACACAGCTATACACAGGAGTGTCACAAACACCCCACACACACAGCCACAGGAAGCCAAACACAACCGGCGTGGGGTACCTTGGCCTGGCTGGAGTTGACGTTGATGCCGGTGGCGTACACGAACCCCAGCGCCTGCACGGGGGTGGGAGGGTAGTAATGGGGGGGAGGGGGGGTGGTGGTTATGGGGCCCAGTGGGGAACGACTTTTGCCAGACCATCGCAGTTCCACGCTCAATGCTAAATGACCACCGATAATGATTCATCCCCACCAGCACCATCACTACGCTCGCTTACCCGGGAAAGTCTTGCCAAGTCTCTAGACTCTTTTTCACGAGGCTCCGGCCCAGTGCTGTACGCAGAGTTTTGAACTTGGTGTGCCACACTGACGGCCTTTAGAGGTGCTGCTACTCGCTAACAGCACTTGCCCCCAAAATCTGTGTATGCTATATGTGAGATCTCTGTCTGCGTGTGATGCGTACACACACACACGCACGTACGTACACACGCACGTACACACGCACGCACGCACGCACGCATACATACACATGTGCACACACGTAAAAACATATGTATGCATGCACACACATGCGGATGCACACGCGCACATGTCCACACACGCGCACACACGCACACACGCAAACGTGCGCACACACGCGTACACGCACGCACACACGCGCACGTACGTACACACGTGCACGTACGTACACACAGACGTACACACAAGCACGCACGCGTACACACGTACACACGCGTACACACGTACACACGCGTACACACGTACACACGCGTACACACGTACACACACGTACACACGTACACACACGTACACACAGACGTACACACACACGCGTACACATGCGTACACGCACGCACACACGTACGCACGCACCGTCTGTGCCCTGGGGGAGCCGCCCTGCGCGAGCGCCTGCAGCGAGGAGAGCGCCGCACTCACGTCCTGCCGCGCGTACTCCCCCAACAGCGCCGCCATCGCCACCCGCTCGGCGGCGCGCATGCTGCCCAGCTCCGCCGCGTGCTCCAGCAGCTTGTAGCCCCTGCACATTCAGCAGCAGAGTCACCAGCAGCAGAGTCACCAGCAGCAGCAGCAGCAGAGTCACCAGCAGCAGAGTCACCAGCAGCAGAGTCAGCAGAGTCACCAGCAGCAGAGTCACCAGCAGCAGAGTCACCAGCAGCAGCAGCAGCAGAGTCACCAGCAGCAGAGTCACCAGCAGCAGCAGAGTCACCAGCAGCAGCAGAGTCACCAGCAGCAGCAGCAGCAGAGTCACCAGCAGCAGCAGCAGCAGAGTCACCAGCAGCAGAGTCACCAGCAGCAGAGTCACCAGCAGCAGAGTCAGCAGCAGCAGAGTCGCCAGCAGCAGCAGCAGCAGAGTCACCAGCAGCAGAGTCACCAGCAGCAGCAGAGTCACCAGCAGCAGAGTCACCAGCAGCAGCAGAGTCACCAGCAGCAGCAGCAGCAGCAATGGCGGTAACGGCGGCAGTGCTACACGTCAGTGGTCAAGAACCGGCCGGTTAAGTGGGCGGCTCACAACGGGAAGGGTCGAGAGTTCAAGCCCTGGTTGGGGGGGAGTCACTCGGCCCATCATCACCCCCCCCCCCCCGCTATCAGTGAACCCGACGTGTTCATTCCTCCCCCACTGCGCCCCGCAGGGCTGTAAGCAGGAGCAGAGCAACCGAGGCCTCAATGCTCCCGTGGGGCGGCAGGAAGTCACTCTGACTGTCGATGGTCGGTAGCCAAAGAGCAAGGAGAGACTTTTATTTTGAATTTGGTAAAAAAAGAACTCAATGTTCCAATATCCGCAACGCAGGCGGCTGTGAATACGAGACGGTGACGGCCCTCAATAAACAATGTCACAATGCAGTCCTCAATGAGCGGCACGATTGCCGACCCCTGAGCTAGAGCATGGGGGAAGGGGTGAATCCGGGGGATGTAAGGGAGGGGGCCGAGCCCACGAAGCCGTGAAGCCACACCGAGCTGGGTGCTGGGCCGGTTTCCGGGCGGCCAGCACGGACAGCTTCCCCGCACTCACCGAAACTACCGCTACACAGCACACACACAGCACACACACAGCACACACACAGCACACACAGCACACACACAGCACACAGCGCACACACAGCACACAGCGCACACACAGCACACACACAGCACACACACAGCACACACACAGCACACAGTGCACACACACACAGCACACACAGCGCACAGCGCACAGTGCACACACAGCACGCACACAACACAGAGTGTACACAGCACACACACAGCACACAGCACACACAGCACACACACACAGCACACAGCACACACAGCACACACACAACACAGAGTGTACACAGCACACACACAGCACACACACAGCACACAGTGCACACACACAGCACACACACAGCACACACACAGCACACAGTGCACACACACACAGCACACACACAGCACACACACAGCACAAACACCGCACCCAGCACACACAGCACACAACACAGCACACAGTGCACACACACACAGCACACACACAGCACACACACAGCACACACACAGCACAAACACCGCACCCAGCACACCGCACACACAGCACACACACAGCACACACACAGCACACACACAGCGCACACACAGCACACACACAGCACACACACAGCACACACACAGCACAGAGTGTACACAGCACACACAGCACACAGTGCACACACACAGCACACACACAGCACAGAGTGTACACAGCACACACACAGCACACAGTGCACACACACAGCACACACACAGCACACACACAGCACACACACAGCACACACCACACAGCGCACACACAGCACACACACAGCACACACACAGCACACACACAGCACACACACAGCACACACACAGCACACAGCGCACACACACAGCACACACACAGCACACAGCGCACACACACAGCACACACACAACACAGAGTGTACACAGCACACACACAGCACAAACACCGCACACAGCGCATAGCGCACACCGCACCCAGCACACCGCACACAAAGCGAGACCGGGGCAGGGTAAGGTCACGTCGAAAGAGGGTCAAGGTCAGGAGGTCATCACCAGGTCAAAGGTGACACGAAGGCAGCAACAAGGGGCGCTGCAGTGGCTTTGAGATGTTAACTACCTCGCCTGGTATACAGGAGGTCGTTGGATCGACCAGGACCCTGGTGCCTGCTTTATATATATGTGGAGTTTGCGTCTGTCTCTCTCTTGGTGGTCGTGTGGATTTTTCTCCAGGGTCCTCCGCTTTTTCTCTCCACATTTAGAGTCAAAGTCACGCGTTTTAAGAGGCTTTTGCCCGCTGCTACAAATGAACCTCATGGCGGGACCCCGGGGTCACGAATAAACGGAAGTGAAAAGTCGTAATTAATTAATTAATTAATTTGTGGCGACTCCGTCCCCACCGTGCACGTCAATGCCGTGACCCACCTGGAGCGGATCGTTCTGTCGTCGTATCGGCCAAGCGCAGCGCGGACGAATGCGCAGAAGAAACAAAACTTTGATTGGCGCATCGTGGAGAGCTCGCCGAGAGGAATAGTTTGCCGTATCGTTCCCCTCCAACAGACATGAAATGACGTCGCAACGCAGTTTATGCGAGAGAGCCGGGGGCTTGTGGGACCCCGGCGTGCCGCCTAAAGGTTTAAATGTCCACGTGACGAGAAGCCACTTCCGTTGGGCTATCATTTGCGGCGACCAGGGTCGATTCTGGAAAAAAAGAGCTACACACAGCCCAGTGGGCGCCTTACACCTGGCAACATCAAAACAAATGAAACGTGACGTAAACGATTCCCAAGGCGATGCGGAGAGGGGGCGGCACGAAGGTGAAAGGTGAATGGCGGCCGAGGGGAGAGGGGCCACTCACTCGCGCTTGCGGCTCTTCCCGCCCGTGCCGTTGATGACGCGCATGGCCGAGTGGTACGCCTCCTCCGCCTCCTGCAGACGCAGCCTCCTCGTCGCCTCCTCGTCAGCTGCGCCGAGAGACAGCGGGCGACACGGCAAGGTCGGACGGCGCAAGCGGAGCCGCGGTGTGCGAGTGTGTGTGTGTGTGAGTGTATGTGTGTGTGTGCGGCAAAACAACCCCCTACCTCCTCGCGGTGCCGGACGGGCAACTCTGTCGTGGACAGCGCTGTGGGGGGAGATCCAATTTTGATTGGCTCCTCCCCTCATGGCATATGTGTCCACCACAGGGGCTAAACGGGGGCTCTGGACGGGTGCGAGGGGCTGGTAACCCCTCCACCTTCAATTAATTACCACGAAACTACGAATTAAACTGAAATATGTAACAACTAAGCTTGTGCCGGAGGCCCCGGGGGGCCAGGCGTCTATGACGTCTCCTGGCCAAACCCCAATTGGCGGAGCCAGGAGATTGAATACCTACCCTCGGGGCTACTCCAGAAACAACGAAAAGCCACTACGGTTGGCCACGTGGAATGTTCGAACGCTCACTGCAGAGGAGAGGCTGCCACTCCTCTGTCGGGAGCTGGACCGGTACCGCCTGGATCTATGCGGCATTCAGGAGGTCCGGTGGACCGGCTCTGGCTCCTGCCACCATGAGGGGTGGACAGTCCTCTACTCGGGGCAGCAGACTGCCAAACAACAGGGTGTGGGTCTTCTTTTGAACAAAAGAATGAAGGGGGCGTGGGAGCGTGGCGGTGAGGTGTGGGAAGCTGTAAGCCCCAGGCTACTTTGGGCTCGCCTTCCCATCAACCGGAGGCGAGGAATGGTGGTCGTGGTTACTTATGCCCCCACCGAAGATGAACATCCGTGGAGGGATGCAGGCAAAGCCGATGAGTCAGATGCCTTCTATGACCTCCTGTCACAGGTGCTGGCTAAAGTGGCCCCTCGGGATAGAGTCATCATGTTGGGTGACTTCAATGCCCGAGTTGGTCATGATACTGGCACCTGGTCTGGAGTGATTGGAGGACATGGGCCAGATCAGCTCAACAACAACGGTAGGAGGCTGCTAGATTTTTGTGCAGCCCATGGGCTTGTAATTACCAATACGCTGTTCCGGCATCGGCGCATCCACACAACATCATGGATGCATGCCGGGTCCAAGCAAGAACATCTGCTGGACTACATAGTGACGGACCAGCGAATGCGAGCCCATGTCCTTGACACCAGGACCTACCGTGGAGCTGATCTGCCCTCTGACCATCGACTAGTCATCTGTAAGATGCGCCTGCCATTCTTCCACTCCGGTGGTGGGTGTACACCCAGGACCCCATTCCAACCTAAAGTGGCCTGGTCTCAGTTATCTGATGAAAGTTGCAAGCGAGAATTTCATCATCGCTTGCGGCTGGGATTGGCATCGTCCCCGACTCCTCCTGATGTCGAGGGTAAATGGGCGAGGTTTAGGACTGTGACTCATGCAGCTGCAATGGCTGCTTTGGGTACGCGGTCCAGACCTCCCCAGACACCCTGGATGACAGAGGAGTTGTTCACGATGGTTGAGAAAAAGCGACAGGCCCACTGTCATCGGCTACAGAATCCCACGTCAGAGAATGAGGAGGCTTACCGCAGCCTTCGCTCGGAGGTTCGGAGAACCGTGAGGCGCTGCAAGGATGGGTGGTGGTCGCGGGTTGCTGAGGAGATGGAGTCTGCCTCAGTGGCCCGTGATCACAAATCTCTATTTAACTCCATCAAAAAAGTAACCTGCAGCGCCACACCTATTACCATCATTAGGGGAAAAAACGGTGATCCAATTTCCGACCCCCAGGAACAGGTTCGCAGATTTGCTGAGCATTTCTGTGAGGTCCTGGGGGAGGGAAAATCCCTCAGCCAGGAAAACATCGTGGCACAAAGTGAGGATGACCCTGCTGAGGCTGCGGTGCCTCAAATATTGGATGAAGTCACCCCCTGTGAGTGGCTGGCTGAGGTGCCATCTGCTGAGGAAGTATTGAAGGCGATCCGGAGTCTGAGACCAGGAAAGGCAGCGGGCAGAGATGATCTCCCAAGCGAAATGCTGAGGGAGGGTGGCGTTTGTGCACAGACTGCCCTATATGACATCATAACAACAGTCTGGACCACTGGACGGGTTCCGCAGGATTGGAAGGATGCCCTGGTGGTCCCCCTTTTTAAGAAGGGGGACCGCACAGACTGTAACAACTACAGGGGCATCTCACTCCTCAGTGTGCCGGGAAAGGTCCTGGCAAGGATTATTCAGCATCGCCTTGCCAGGCACGCTGAGGAGAGGCTTGCGGAGCCCCAATGCGGTTTCAGGAAAGGGCGGTCCTGCACAGATGCCATATTTTCTGTCCGTCTGCTACAGCAGAGGTGTAGGGAATTCCAACAAGACCTACATCTCTGCTTTATTGACCTGGTCAAGGCCTATGATACCATCAGTAGGCCTGGGCTCTGGGTCATTCTTCGTGCTTTTGGAGTACCTGACCCTCTGCTCACGATCATTAAGGACCTTCATGATGGTGAGCGGGCCCGGGTAAAACTACGTGGCCGGGAGTCAGAGCCATTCCCTGTACACCTTGGGGTGCGACAGGGATGTCCTCTGGCTCCAACATTATTTAACATCTATTTTGACCACGTATTTCGTGAAGCCTTCAATAGCTGTACCGGGGGAATCTCCATATGGTACAGATATAATGGGAGGCTAATCGATGCCCGGGTGCGGTCAAGGGATGGCTCCCTATTGCTCAACCACGTTATGTATGCTGATGACTTGGTAATAGCTGCTCAGTCAGAGGAGGAGTTGGAGACGCTGCTGCTGAGACTGGAGCGTGCCACTAAGAGGTGGGGCCTTACCATCAGCCCCACCAAAACTAAGCACCTGCCTGGGTATTTTGTACCATCGGACACTCCACCCCCACAACTCCCAATCGGTGATGGGGCAGTTGTGGAGAGAGTGGAGAGTTTCCCATACCTGGGCAGTGTGCTTATGACTGGCTCCAGTTTAACAGCAGAGGTCTCACTCCGAATCAGTCGAGCGGCAATATCTTTTCATCGGTTGCGTAACGCTGTGTGGAAGCTACCTGGTCTGTCGCTCCGCACTAAGCTTCAGGTCTTCTCGGCCACGGTCATTCCCTCCCTTCTCTACGCTTGCGAAACGTGGACCCCCCTAATGGAACATCTTCGCCGGTTAGAAACATTTAGGCTGGCCTGCCTACGATCCATCCTGGGTTTAACCAGACTGGATTGTGTGAGGAGCTCACAAATCCTTGAAAGATCTGGGCAGGGTCCCATCGGTGAGCTCCTCCGGCAGGCAAGGCTGCGATGGCTGGGTCATGTAGCCCGCATGCCCAGCCACCGCATGCCGAAACAGCTTTTGTTTGGCCGGATTGAGGGGGCTAAGCGGGCGCGGCACGGGCTAGAGAAGAGATGGAGTGATGTGGTACAGGAGGACGTGGAGCTGAGTGGACTTGCCGATGACTGGTACCAGCGGTGTCAAGATCGGCCTCTGTGGAGGAGGCTCGTGAAGGATGCTACTGGGCAGTTGGAGGCAGTCGCCCTCCAACAACAACGGAGGGCGGAGGAGCGACGCTCACAACAGCGAGCGGAGCGCCGGGTGGCTAAAGCACAGCAGGTTGGCACAGTAGGGGGCACAGGTGGTGCATCAGCCAGTCATCTCAGTCAGTCGACCCGTGGCACCTGGGTCTGCCCCGTGACCTCCTGCCAGCGGGCGTTCGACACTTCACGTGGCCTCAGGGTGCACATAGCCTGGCACAAGCGTCGTGGTGACGTCACCGCCACTTAGTGGCGAATGGCGGTTGTTGTTGTTGTTGTTGTATGTGAGTGTGTGTGTGAGTGTATGTTAGAGTGTGTGCGAGTGTATGTGAGAGTGCGTGTGTGTGTATGTGAGTGTATGTGTGTGTGTGAGTGTATGTGAGTGTATGTGTGAGTGTATGTGTGTGTGCGAGTGTGTGTGTGAGTGTATGTGAGTGTGTGTGTGAGTGTATGTGAGTGTGTATGTGAGAGTGTGTGTGAGTGCGTACGAGTGTATGTGTGAGTGTATGTGAGAGTGCGTGCGAGTGTATGTGAGAGTGCGTGCGAGTGTATGTTAGAGTGCGTGTGAGTGTATGTGAGAGTGTATGTGAGTGTATGTGAGAGTGCGTGTGAGTGTATGTGAGAGTGCGTGTGAGTGTATGCGAATGTGTGTGTGAGTGTGCCTGGATCTCTGTGGCATTCAGGAGGTCCAGTGGACCGGTTCTGGCTCCTGCCACCATGAGGGTGGGACAGTCCTCTACTCGGGGCAGCAGACTGCCAAGCAACAGGGTGTAGCTCTTCTTTTGAACAAAAGAATGAAGGGGGTGTGGGAGCGTGGCGGTGAGGTGTGGGAAGCTGTAAGCCCCAGGCTACTTTGGGCTCGCCTTCCAATCAACCGGAGGCGAGGAGTGGTGGTCGTGGTTACTTATGCCCCCACCGAAGACGAACATCCGTGGAGGGATGCAGGCAAAGCCGATGAGTTAGATGCCTTCTATGACCTCCTGTCACAGGTGCTGGCTAAAGTGGCCCCTCGGGATAGAGTCATCTTGTTGGGTGACTTCAATGCCCGAGTTGGTCATGATGCTGGCACCTGGTCTGGAGTGATTGGAGGGCATGGGCCAGATCAGCTCAATAACAACGGTAGGAGGCTGCTAGATTTTTGTGCAGCCCATGGGCTTGTAATTACCAACACGCTGTTCCGGCATCGGCACATCCACACAACATCATGGATGCATGCCGGGTCCAAACAAGAACATCTGCTGGACTACATAGTGAGGGACCAGCGGATGCGAGCCCATGTCCTTGACACCAGGACCTACCGTGGAGCTAATTTGCCCTCTGACCATCGACTAGTCATCTGTAAGATGCGCCTGCCGTTCTTCCACTCCGGTGGTGGGTGTACACCCAGGACCCCATTCCAACCTAAAGTGGCCTGGTCTCAGTTATCAGATGAAAGTTGCAAGCGAGAATTTCATCATAGTTTGCGGCTGGGGTTGGCATCGTCCCCCACTCCTCCTAATGTCGAGGGTAAATGGGCGAGGTTTAGGACTGTGACTCATGTAGCTGCAATGGCTGTTTTGGGTGCGCGGTCCAGACCTCCCCAGAGACCCTGGCTGACAGAGGTGTTCAGGATAGTTGAGAAAAAGCGACAAGCCCACTGTAATCGGCTACAGAATCCCACGTCAGAGAATGAGGAGGGTTACCGCAGCCTTCGCTCAGAGGTTCGGAGAGCCGTGAGGCGCTGCAAGGATGGGTGGTGGTCGCGGGTTGCTGAGGAGATGAAGTCTGCCTCAGTGGCCCGCGATCACAAATCTCTATTTAACTCCATCAAAAAAGTAACCTGCAGCGCCACACCTATTACCATCATTAGGGGAAAAAACGGTGATCCAATCTCCGACCCCCAGGAACAGGTTTGCAGATTTGCTGAGCATTTCTGTGAGGTCCTGGGGGAGGGAAAATCCCTCAGCATGGAAAACATCGTGGCACAAAGTGAGGATGATCCTGCTGAGGCTGCGGTGCCTCAAATATTGGAAGAAGTCACCCCCTGTGAGTGGCTGGCTGAGGTGCCATCTGTTGAGGAAGTACTGAAGGCGATCCAGAGTCTGAGACCAGGAAAGGCAGCGGGCAGAGATGATCTCCCAAGCGAAATGCTGATGGAGGGTGGCGTTTGTGCAGACTGCCCTATATGACATCATAACAACAGTCTGGACCACTGGACGGGTTCCGCAGGATTGGAAGGATGCCCTAGTGGTCCCCCTCTTTAAGAAGGGGGACCGCACAGACTTGTAACAACTACACGGGCATCTCACTCCTCAGTGTGCCGGGAAAGGTCATGGCAAGGATTATTCAACATCGCCTTGCCAGGCATGCTGAGGAGAGACTTGCGGAGCCCCAATGCGGTTTCAGGAAAGGGCGGTCCTGCACAGATGCCATATTTTCTGTCCGTCTGCTACAGCAGAGGTGTAGGGAATTCCAGCAAGACCTACATCTCTGCTTTATTGACCTGGTCAAGGCCTATGATACCATCAGTAGGCCTGGCCTCTGGGTTGTTCTTCGTGCTTTTGGAGTCCCTGACCCTCTGCTCACGATAATTAAGGACCTTCATGATGGTGAGCGGGCCCGGGTAAAACTACGTGGCCGGGAGTCAGAGCCATTCCCTGTACACCTTGGGGTGCGACAGGGATGTCCTCTGGCTCCCACATTATTTAACATCTATTTTGACCATGTAGTTCGTGAAGCCTTCAATAGCTGTACCGGGGGAATCTCCATTTGGTACAGATATAATGGGAGGCTGATCGATGCCCGGGTGTGGTCAAGGGATGGCTCCCTATTGCTCAACCATGTTATGTATGCCAATGATTTGGTAATAGCTGCTCATTCAGAGGAGGAGTTGGAGACGCTGCTGCTGAGACTTGAGCATGCCACTTAGAGATGGGGCCTTAACATCAGCCCCACCAAAACTAAGCACATGCCTGGGTATTTTGGACACTCCACAACCACAACTCCCAATCGGTGATGGGGCAGTTGTGGAGAGAGTGGAGAGTTTCCCATACCTGGGCAGTGTGCTTATGACCGGTTCCAGTTTAACAGCAGAGGTCTCACTCCGAATCAGTCGAGCGGCAATATCTTTTCATTGGTTGCGTAATGCTGTGTGGAAGCTACCTGGTCTGTCGCTCCGCATTAAGCTTCAGGTCTTCTCGGCCACGGTCATTCCCTCCCTTCTCTACGCTTGCAAAACGTGGACCCCCCTAATGGAACATCTTCGCCGGTTAGAAACATTTAGGCTAGCCTGCCTACGATCCATCCTGGGTTTAACCAGGCTGGATTGTGTGAGCTCACAAATCTTTGAAAGATCTGGGCAAGGTCCCATCGGTGAGCTCCTCCGGCAGGCAAGGCTTCGTTGGCTGGGTCATGTAGCCCGCATGCCCAGCCACCGCATGCCGAAACAGCTTTTGTTCGGCCGGATCGAGGGGGCTAAACGGGCACGGCACGGGCTAGAGAAGAGATGGAGTGATGTGGTACAGGAGGACGTGGAGCTGAGTAGACTTGCCGATGACTGGTACCAGCGGTGTCAAGATCGGCCTCTGTGGAGGAGGCTCGTGAAGGACACTACTGGGCAGTTGGAGGCAGTCGCCCTCCAACAACGGAGGGTGGAGGAGCGACGCTCGCAATAACAAGCAGAGCGCCGGGTGGCTGAAGCACAGCAGGTTGGCACAGTAAGGGGCACAGGTGGTGCATCAGCCAGTCATCTCAGTCATCTCAGTCAGTCAACCCGTGGCACTTGGGTCTGCCCCGTGACCGCCTGCCCGCGGGCGTTCGACACTTCACGTGGCCTCAAGGTGCACATGGCCTGGCACAAGCGTCGTGGTGACGTCACCGCCACTTAGTGGCGAATGGCGGTTGTTGTTGTGTGTGAGTGAGTGTATGTGAGTGTGTGTGAGTGTGTGAGTGTGTGGATGTGTGTGAGTGCGAGTGTGTGCGCGAATCAGGCGCTGCGCTGACGAGATATTAACTATCTTGTCTGGTATGCAGGAGGTCATGGGTTCGATCCCGAGCCTGACGATGCCTGCTGTATATTTGGAGACTGCGTCTCTCTCTCTCTCTCCCGATGGTGAGATGTTAACTACCTCGCCTGGTATACAGGAGGTCATGGGTGCAATCTTGACCCTGACGTCTGCTGTATATTGGAGTTTGCGTCTCTCTTCCCCCCGTGTTCGCGTGGATTTTTCTCTGAGTCCTCTGGTTTTCCCCACAGATTTAGAATCAACATCACGCGTTAAGAATAATTTGGTGGCTATAAATATCCACGTGATGCTGATGATAAGGCCACTTTGTTGAGCTGTAATTTGTGATGGCCAAGTCGCTTCTGAAAAAGATCTGTACAGCTCAGTGGAGCATTACCTGGTAAAATAAAAAGTTCAGTTTAGAATCATAATCTGTATTTAGACTGGAAGAGGAGGAGGAATCCGATGAGCTACGAAGCTCTTTGTCACAGATGTCCATGAAGGGGGCGGTGGTGAGCAAGTTACGACAGCAACAGTACAACAACGAAAGTGGTCCAAATTAGAGAGAAGGTAAAGCAAGTCAATAAAGTGAGATTTTAAACTTTCGTGACTGCAGGGATTCATATTCCTGTTTCTTTCGGTAAAGTCACGTAGAAGGGAAATAATAAAATACAAATAAAAATTTAAAATGTATTTGTATTTTATTATTTCCCTTCTACGTAACTTTACCGAAAGAATCAAGAATACAAGTCAATAAAGTTAGATAAATATAAAAAATGTATAAAGCTAATTGCAAGCCTGCGTCAGCGTGCCAGCGTCAGCGTGCCAGCGTCAGCGTGCCAGTGTCGGCGTGCCAGCGATGGCGTGCCAGTGTCGGTGTGCCAGCGATGGCATGCCAGTGTCGGTGTGCCAGCGTCGGTGTGCCAGCGTCGGTGTGCCAGTGTCGGTGTGCCAGTGTCGGTGTGCCAGTGTCGGTGTGCCAGCGTCGGTGTGCCAGTGTCGGTGTGCCAGTGTCGGTGTGCCAGTGTCGGTGTGCCAGTGTCGGTGTGCCAGTGTCGGTGTGCCAGCGATGGCGTGCCAGTGTCGGTGTGCCAGCGTCGGTGTGCCAGTGTCGGTGTGCCAGTGTCGGTATGCCAGCGATGGCGTGCCAGCGATGTCGCGCCAGCGATGGCGTGCCAGCGTCGGTGTGCCAGCGACGGCGTGCCAGCGATGGCGTGCCAGTGTCGGCGTGCCAGTGTCGGCGTGCCAGCGATGTCGCGCCAGCGACAACGTCGGAGCGGCAGGGTCGGCGCCGGCACACGAGCGCCGGCGTCGGCGCGCCTCCGGGTGCCACTCACTCTCGCAGAAGCCCCAGCGGGCGTCGTGGCCGTAGTCGTAGGTGGTGGCGCACCACAGGCGGCCGTCGTCGCGCCCGTCGGTGGTGCAGGCGGTGTACTCGCGGCCCAGGAAGAGGAAGGGGAAGGCGCAGGGGGCGCCGTCGCCCGTGCCCCCCAGCGCCCGCAGCACTGCCGCGCACAAACACAAAGGTCCCCCGGGTAGCCTTCTATCAGACCGGCGGGGCAAGGGCCGTTAGCGAGCGGCGCCTACGAAAGCCGGCAAGGCGCACGAGGGGGTGGGTGGCCGGCACCACGCCCGACCGCCTTTGTCTCCCCAGTGGCGATGTTACAGCAACAGCAGCAGAAGCAGCAACAGCGGTAGGAGCGCCGCACGCCGCCCTCTCGCACCTGGCGGGCTTTCCGTGGACGAGGAGCCGTCGTCGTCACGGCTGCCGCCATCGTCGCGACGAGGTGAAGATTCGCTCTTCTCAGGCGACTCCTCCTCCTCCTCCTCCTCGTTCCCGTCCTCCCCGTGTGCAGTCTCCGTCTCTTCTTCGGCCGTCCCTCCCGGCCTCTCCTCCTCCTCCTCCTCGTCGATTCCGCCGCCGTCTGTTGGAGCGGTGGTACCGTCCGGAGTCACTTGCTCCTCCTCGTCGCCGCCCTCGTCGCCTCCCTCGTCGCCGCCCTCGTCGCCGCCCTCGTCGCCGCCCTCGTCGCCGCCCTCGTCGCCGCCCTCGTCGCCGCCCTCGTCGCCGCCCTCCAGACCCCCGTAGTCCTCACCGTCGCTCCGCTCGTCCGCACCGCCGTCATCGACTCCGTCTCCCAGAAGCCTCGCGTCGCTGCCCACGTCACCCTCATCCTGGTCACGGGGTCACGAGGTCACATGTGAGGGACGCTGAGCCGGTACTGCCCCTGGCTTTTTTTATTTGACCAGGTAGTGCCCACCGAGGAGTGTAGTTATTTTTTCAGAAGCGACCTGGCTATCACAAACGATAGTCCACAGAGACCTGTAGACTCGCACAGAGACCTGTAGCCTCACAGAGACTCACACAGAGACCTGTAGACTCACAGAGACCAGTAGACTCGCACAGAGACCTGTAGCCTCACAGAGCCTCACACAGAGACCTGTAGACTCACAAAGACCAGTAGACTCGCACAGAGACCTGTAGACTCGCACAGAGATCTGTAGACTCACAGAGACCAGCAGACTCACACAGAGACCTGTAGACTCGCACAGAGACCTGTAGACTCACAGAGACCAGTAGACTCGCACAGAGACCTGTAGCCTCACAGAGCCTCACACAGAGACCCGTAGACTCACACAGAGACCTGTAGACTCACACAGAGACCTGTAGACTCACACAGAGACCAGTAGACTCGCACAGAGACCTGTAGCCTCACAGAGCCTCACACAGAGACCCGTAGACTCACACAGAGACCTGTAGACTCACACAGAGACCTGTAGACTCACAGAGACCTGTAGACTCACACAGAGACCCGTAGACTCACACAGAGACCCGTAGACTCACACAGAGAACCACAGACTCGCACAGAGACCTGTAGACTCACACAGAGACCTATAGACTCGCACAGAGACCTGTAGACTCACATAGAGACCCGTAGACTCAAACAGAGACCTGTAGACTCACAGAGACTGAGACAGGGACCCATAAGACTCACACAGGGACCCATAGACTCACAGAGACTCACAAAGACCCATAGACTCGCACAGAGACCCATAGACTCAGACAGGGACTCAAACTCACACAGAGACCCAGAAGCTCACACAGGGATCCATAGACTCACGCAGACTGGGTTTCTGATGATCACAGGTTCTCAAGTGAAGTGAATTGGCGGTCTAACCCCAGTCACCAACAAGCTCACAAAAAGTATGTGAGTGACGAGCGTGGTGTGTGTGTGATGAGCGTGGTGTGTGCGTGCGGGTGATGAGCGTAGTGTGTGTGTGTGTGTGATGAGCGTGGTGTGTGTGTGTGTGATGAGCGTGGTGTGAGTGTGTGTGACGAGCGTGGTGTGAGTGTGTGTGATGAGCATGGTGTGTGTGTGTGTGTGTGATGAGCGTGGTGTGTGTGTGTGATGAGCGTGGTGTGTGTGTGTGTGATGAGCGTGGTGTGTGTGTGTGTGGTGAGCATGGTGTGTGTGTGTGTGATGAGCGTAGTGTGTGTGTGTGTGTGATGAGCGTAGTGTGTGTGTGTGTGATGAGCGTAGTGTGTGTGTGTGTGATGAGCGTGGTGTGTGTGTGTGTGATGAGCGTGGTGTGTGTGTGTGTGATGAGCGTGGTGTGTGTGTGTGTGTGATGAGCGTGGTGTGTGTGCGTGATGAGCGTGGCGTATGTGTGATGAGCGTGGTGTGTGTGTGATGAGCGTGGTGTGTGTGTGTGTGATGAGCGTGGTGTGTGTGATGAGCGTGGTGTGTGTGTGTGTGTGTGGTGAGCGTAGTGTGTGTGTGTATGATGAGCGTGGTGTGTGTGTGTGTGACGAGCGTGGTGTGTGTGTGGTGAGCGTGGTGTGTGTGTGTGTGATGAGCGTGGTGTGTGTGTGTGTGATGAGCGTGGTGTGTGTGTGATAAACGTGGTGTGTGTGTGTGTGAGAGTGACGAACGTGGTGTGTGTGTGGTGAGCATGGTGTGTGTGAAGAGCGTGGGGTGTGTGTGTGTGTGTGCGAGAAGCGTGGGGTGTGCGTGCATGTGTGTGTGTAGCGAGTGGTGTGTGTGCATAGCGAGTGGTGTGTGTGCGCGTGTGTGTAACGAGTGGTGTGTGTGTGCGTGTGTGTGTGTGCGTGTGTGTGCGTGTGTGTGTGTGCGTGTGTGTGTGTGTAGCGAGTGGTGTGTGTAGCGAGTAGTGTGTGTGTGTAGTGAGTGGTTTGTGTGCGTGTGTGTGCGTGTGCGTGCGTGTGTGTGCGTGTGCGTGCGTGTGTGTGCGCGTGTGTGCGTGTGTGTGTAGCGAGTTGTGTGTGCGTGTGTGTGTAGCGAGTGGTGTGTGCGTGTGTGTGTAGCGAGCGGTGTGTATGCGCGTGTGTGTAGCGAGTGTTGTGTGTGCGGGAGTGTGCATGTGTTTGTAGCGAGTGGTGTGTGTGTGTGTGTAGCGAGTGGTGTGTGTGTGTGCGTGTGTGTGTAGCGAGTGGTGTGTGTGTGCGAGGAGCGTGGTGTGTGCATGTGTGTGTAGCGAGTGGTGTGTGTGCGTGGGTGTGACGAGCGTGGTGTGTGTGTGCGTGTGTGTAGCGAGTGGTGTGTGTGCGTGTGTGTGTGTAGCGAGTGGTGTGTGTGTGCGTGTGTGTGCGTGTGTAGCGAGTGGTGTGTGTGTGCCTGTGTGCGTGTGTGTGTAGCGAGTGGTGTGTGTGCGTGTGCGTGTAGCGAGCGGTGTGTGTGCATGTGTAGCGAGTGGTGTGTGTGTAGCGAGTGGTGTGTGTGTAGCGAGTGGTGTGTGTGTAGCGAGTGGTGTGTGTGTAGCGAGTGGTGTGTGTGTAGCGAGTGGTGTGTGTGTAGCGAGTGATGTGTGTGTAGCGAGTGGTGTGTGTGTGTGTGTGTAGCGAGTGGTGTGTGTGTGTAGCGAGTGGTGTGTGTGTGTAGCGAGTGGTGTGTGTGTGTAGCGAGTGATGTGTGTGTAGCGAGTGGTGTGTGTGTGTGTGTAGCGAGTGGTGTGTGTGTGTGTGTAGCGAGTGGTGTGTGTGTGTGTAGCGAGTGGTGTGTGTGTGTAGCGAGTGGTGTGTGTGTAGTGAGTGGTGTGTGTAGCGAGTGGTGTGTGTGTGTAGCGAGTGGTGTGTGTGTGTAGCGAGTGGTGTGTGTGTGTGTGTGTAGCGAGTGGTGTGCGTGTGTAGCGAGTGGTGTGCGTGTGTAGCGAGTGGTGTGCGTGTGTAGCGAGTGGTGTGTGTGTAGCGAGTGGTGTGTGTGTAGCGAGTGGTGTGTGTGTAGCGAGTGGTGTGTGTGTGTAGCGAGTGGTGTGTGTGTAGCGAGTGGTGTGTGTGTGTGTGCGTGTGTGTAGCGAGTGGTGTGTGTGTGCCTGTGTAGCGAGTGGTGTGTGTGTAGCGAGTGGTGTGTGTGTAGCGACTGGTGTGTGTGTGTGTGTGTAGCGAGTGGTGTGTGTGTGCCTGTGCAGCGAGTGGTGTGTGTGTAGCGAGTGGTGTGTGTGTAGTGAGTGGTGTGTGTGTAGTGAGTGGTGTGTGTGTGTAGCGAGTGGTGTGTGTGTGTGTAGCGAGTGGTGTGTGTGTGTAGCGAGTGGTGTGTGTGTGTAACGAGTGGTGTGTGTGTGTAGCGAGTGGTGTGTGTGTGTGTAGCGAGTGGTGTGTGTGTGTAGCGAGTGGGGTGTGTGTGTAGCGAGTGGTGTGTGTAGCGAGTGGTGTGTGTGTAGCGAGTGGGGTGTGTGTAGCGAGTGGTGTGTGTGTAGCGAGTGGGGTGTGTGTAGCGAGTGGTGTGTGTGTGTAGCGAGTGGTGTGTGTGTGTGGCGAGTGGTGTGTGTGTGTACCGAGTGGTGTGTGTGTGTGTAGCGAGTGGTGTGTGTGTGTGTAGCGAGTGGTGTGTGTGTAGCGAGTGGTGTGTGTGTAGCGAGTGGTGTGTGTGTAGCGAGTGGTGTGTGTGTGTAGCGAGTGGTGTGTGTGTAGCGAGTGGTGTGTGTGTGTGTGCGTGTGTGTAGCGAGTGGTGTGTGTGTGCCTGTGTAGCGAGTGGTGTGTGTGTAGCGAGTGGTGTGTGTGTAGCGACTGGTGTGTGTGTGTGTGTGTAGCGAGTGGTGTGTGTGTGCCTGTGCAGCGAGTGGTGTGTGTGTAGCGAGTGGTGTGTGTGTAGTGAGTGGTGTGTGTGTAGTGAGTGGTGTGTGTGTGTAGCGAGTGGTGTGTGTGTGTGTAGCGAGTGGTGTGTGTGTGTAGCGAGTGGTGTGTGTGTGTAACGAGTGGTGTGTGTGTGTAGCGAGTGGTGTGTGTGTGTGTAGCGAGTGGTGTGTGTGTGTAGCGAGTGGTGTGTGTGTGTAGCGAGTGGTGTGTGTGTAGCGAGTGGTGTGTGTGTAGCGAGTGGGGTGTGTGTAGCGAGTGGTGTGTGTGTAGCGAGTGGGGTGTGTGTAGCGAGTGGTGTGTGTGTGTAGCGAGTGGTGTGTGTGTGTGGCGAGTGGTGTGTGTGTGTACCGAGTGGTGTGTGTGTGTGTAGCGAGTGGTGTGTGTGTGTGTAGCGAGTGGTGTGTGTGTAGCGAGTGGTGTGTGTGTAGTGAGTGGTGTGTGTGTAGCGAGTGGTGTGTGTGTGTGCCTGTGTAGCGAGTGGTGTGTGTGTGCATGTGTGTAGCGAGTGGTGTGTGTGTGTAGCGAGTGGTGTGTGTGTGTAGCGAGTGGTGTGTGCATGTGTGTGTAGCGAGTGGTGTGTGTGTGCGTGTGTGTGCCTGTGTAGCGAGTGGTGTGTGTGTGCCTGTGTAGTGAGTGGCGTGTGTGTAGCGAGTGGTGTGTGTGTGCCTGTGTAGCGAGTGGTGTGTGTGTGTGTAGCGAGTGGTGTGTGTGTGTAGCGAGTGGTGTGTGTGTGTAGGGAGCGGTGTGTGTGTAGCGAGTGGTGTGTGCCTGTGTAGCGAGTGGTGTGTGTGTAGCAAGTGGTGTGTGTGTAGCGAGTGGTGTGTGTGTAGCGAGTGGTGTGTGTGTAGCGAGTGGTGTGTGTGTGTAACGAGTGGTGTGTGTGTGTAGCGAGTGGTGTGTGTGTGTGTAGCGAGTGGTGTGTGTGTGTGTAGCGAGTGGTGTGTGTGTGTAGCGAGTGGTGTGTGTGTGTAGCGAGTGGTGTGTGTGTAGCGAGTGGTGTGTGTGTAGCGAGTGGGGTGTGTGTAGCGAGTGGTGTGTGTGTAGCGAGTGGGGTGTGTGTAGCGAGTGGTATGTGTGTGTAGCGAGTGGTGTGTGTGTGGCGAGTGGTGTGTGTGTGTACCGAGTGGTGTGTGTGTGTGTAGCGAGTGGTGTGTGTGTGTGTGTAGCGAGTGGTGTGTGTGTAGCGAGTGGTGTGTGTGTAGTGAGTGGTGTGTGTGTAGCGAGTGGTGTGTGTGTGTGCCTGTGTAGCGAGTGGTGTGTGTGTGCGTGTGTGTAGCGAGTGGTGTGTGTGTGTAGCGAGTGGTGTGTGTGTGTAGCGAGTGGTGTGTGTGCATGTGTGTGTAGCGAGTGGTGTGTGTGTGCGTGTGTGTGCCTGTGTAGCGAGTGGTGTGTGTGTGCCTGTGTAGTGAGTGGCGTGTGTGTAGCGAGTGGTGTGTGTGTGCCTGTGTAGCGAGTGGTGTGTGTGTGTGTAGCGAGTGGTGTGTGTGTGTAGGGAGCGGTGTGTGTGTAGCGAGTGGTGTGTGCCTGTGTAGCGAGTGGTGTGTGTGTAGCAAGTGGTGTGTGTGTAGCGAGTGGGGTGTGTGTAGCGAGTGGTGTGTGTGTAGCGAGTGGTGTGTGTGTGCGTGTGTGTGCCCGCCAGTCCCCGGCTCACCTCCCCGTCCCGGTGCTCTGCGTCACCTCCTGCAACGAGAGAAACGGCGCCGGAGATGTTAACTACCTCGCCAGGTGTACAGGAGATCGTGGGTTCGATCGCGGCCCTGACCACTGTATATTTGGAGTTTGTGGTGTCTCTCTCTCCCTGTGGTCGCGTGGATTTTTCTAAGATCCTCCGGTTTTTCCCTCCACATTAAGAATCCACGTCACCACGCGTTCACAGTATTTGTCTGCTGCCCTCAATTTGCACACGACGATGACGACGATGACGACGATGATGATGATGACGATGATGACGATGATGAGACACTTGGTTGGGCCACCACTTGTGACAGCCACGTCGCTTCTGAAAAAGAGCTCCGTAGCTCAGCGAGCCTGAACTGGTCAAATAAAATCAGATATGTTGTAGTTTAGTTTAGAGTCTCAACGTGGCTCACTTGAGCAGCAGGGACATCGCATTGGAGATGATTTGGTGTTGGTGTGGCTCAACGTTAACTCCCAAACTTTCCTTCCTTGTCACTGAGCAGAGGAGCAGAGGAGCAGAGAAGCAGAGAAGCAGCTTCCTCCCCACTCCGAGCCCAGCTGCCGGGTCCAAATGTAACATCTCTCCTATGTTACACACCTGTCATATGTTACATCTATCCTATGTTACACACCTGTCATATGTTACATCTCTATGTTATACACCTGTCATATGTTACATCTCTGTTATACACCTGTCATATGTTACATCTCTCCTATGTTATACACCTGTCATATGTTACATCTCTATGTTATACACCTGTCATATGTTACATCTCTGTTATACACCTGTCATATGTTACATCTCTCCTATGTTATACACCTGTCATATGTTATACACCTGTCATGTTACATCTCTCTTATGTTATACACCTGTCATATGTTACATCTCTCCTATGTTACACACCTGTCATATGTTACATCTCTCCTATGTTATACACCTGTCATATGTTACATCTCTCCTATGTTACACACCTGTCATATGTTACATCTCTCCTTTGTTATACACCTGTTATATGTTACATCTCTCCTATGTTACACACCTGTCATATGTTACATCTCTCCTATGTTATACACCTGTCATATGTTACATCTCTCCTATGTTATACACCTGTCATATGTTACATCTCTCCTATGTTATACACCTGTAATATGTTACATCTCTCCTATGTTATACACCTGTCATATGTTACATCTCTCCTTTGTTATACACCTGTTATATGTTACATCTCTCCTATGTTACACACCTGTCATATGTTACATCTCTCCTATGTTATACACCTGTCATATGTTACATCTCTCCTATGTTATACACCCGTCATATGTTACATCTCTCTTATGTTATACACCTGTCATATGTTACATCTCTCCTATGTTACACACCTGTCATATGTTACATCTCTATGTTATACACCTGTCATATGTTACATCTCTCCTATGTTATACACCTGTCATATGTTACATCTCTCCTATGTTATACACCTGTCATATGTTACATCTCTCCTATGTTACACACCTGTCAAATGTTACATCTCTCCTATGTTATACACCTGTCATATGTTACACACCTGTCAGATGTTACATCTCTCCTATGTTATATACCTGTCATGTGTTACATCTCTCCTATGTTACACACCTGTCATATGTTATACACCTGTCATATGTTACATCTCTCCTATGTTACACACCTGTCATGTTACATCTCTCCTATGTTACACACCTGTCATATGTTACATCTCTCCTATGTTATATACCTGTCATGTGTTACATCTCTCCTATGTTACACACCTGTCATATGTTATACACCTGTCATATGTTACATCTCTCCTATGTTACACACCTGTCATGTTACATCTCTCTTATGTTACACACCTGTCATATGTTACATCTCTCCTATGTTATACACCTGTTATATGTTACATCTCTCCTATGTTACACACCTGTCATGTTACATCTCTCCTATGTTATACACCTGTCATATGTTACATTTCTCCTTTGTTACACACCTGTCATATGTTATACACCTGTCATATGTTACATCTCTCCTATGTTACACACCTGTCATATGTTATACACCTGTCATATGTTACATCTCTCCTATGTTATACACCTGTCATATGTTACATCTCTCCTATGGTATACACCTGTCATATGTTACATCTCTCCTATGTTACACACCTGTCATATGTTACACACCTGTCATATGTTATACCCCTGTCATGTGTTACACACCTTTCATGTTATATCTCTCCTTTGTTATACACCTGTCATATGTTACATCTGTCCTATGTTACACACCTGTCATATGTTACATCTCTCCTATGTTACACACCTGTCAAATGTTACATCTCTCCTATGTTATACACCTGTCATATGTTACACACCTGTCATGTTACATCTCTCCTATCTTATATACCTGTCATGTGTTACATCTCTCCTATGTTACACATCTGTCATATGTTATACACCTGTCATATGTTACATCTCTCCTATGTTACACACCTGTCATATGTTACATCTCTCCTATGTTACACACCTGTCATATGTTACATCTCTCCTATGTTATACACCTTTTATGTTACATCTCTCCTATGTTACACACCTGTCATATGTTACATCTCTCCTATGTTACACAACTGTCATATGTTACATCTCTCCTATGTTACACACCTGTCATATGTTACATTTCTCCTTTGTTACACACCTGTCATATGTTATACACCTGTCATATGTTACATCTCTATGTTACACACCTGTCATATGTTACATCTCTCCTATGTTACACACCTGTCATATGTTATACACCTGTCATATGTTACACCTGTCATATGTTACATCTCTCCTATGTTATACACCTGTCATATGTTACATCTCTCCTATGGTATACACATGTCATATGTTACATCTCTCCTATGTTATACACCTGTCACATGTTACATCTCTCCTATGTTACATCTCTATGTTACACACCTGTCATATGTTATACTCCTGTCATATGTTATACCCCTGTCATGTTACATCTTTCCTATGTTATACCCATGCGGTCCATATGTTACACACCTGTCACACCCCTGTGGTCCATATATTACACGTCATATGTTACACGTGTCATATGTTACACCTGTCATATGTTACACCTGCCATATGTTACACCCCTGTGGACCATATGTTACACGTGTCATATGTTACACGTGTCATATGTTACACCCCTGTGGACCATATGTTATACCGTTCATATGTTACACCCCTGCAATCCATGTTACACCGTCCATATGTTACACCCCTGTGGACCATATGTTACACGTGTCATATGTTACACCCCTGTGGACCATGTTACACCTGTCATATGTTACACGTGTCATATGTTACACGTGTCATATGTTACACGTGTCATATGTTACACCCCTGTGGACCATATGTTACACCTGCCATATGTTACACCCCTGTGGACCATATGTTACACCTGTCATATGTTACACGTGTCATATGTTACACCCCTGTGGACCATATGTTACACGTGTCATATGTTACACGTGTCATATGTTACACGTGTCATATGTTACACCCCTGTGGACCATATGTTACACGTGTCATATGTTACACCTGTCATATGTTACACGTGTCATATGTTACACCCCTGTGGACCATATGTTACACGTGTCATATGTTACACCTGTCATATGTTACACGTGTCATATGTTACACCTGTCATATGTTACACCCCTACGGGCGGGGGCCTATCGCGACCCACACAGCCAGGCACAGCTGATGTGTGGGCGACGTCAACCAGCACGCATCATCACTGCCTGATGATGCTTGCTCGTGGTTATTAACTAACCAGCGAAACGTCGGACAACCCAATCGTTCAATGCGCGTCGCGCGGACCGCTCTCCCGACAGCAGCGGCCACGAGGACGGCTCCGGCGCGAGGTGGAGGCGGGTGGAGGAGGGCGTTCACGACACAACTCTTGGCAGTGCGGTCACACCGCGGGGCCGTAGTGGAGCGCCACACTGCGATCCTCTCGAAACTCCGCAGCAACAACTTGAACCACCGCCGGTGGAGCGAGTAATTCGCCTCCCCGCACAGCGAGAGAGAGAGAGGCGGTCCAGGGTTGCTGACCTCCCCCGCCACCAACCACCTCGCTGCCCGGTCACAAACAGCGGCCCCGCGTCGCGCCCGTCCATGGTAACGTGGAATGTCCACAGGCGTGAGTGGCCGACGCGGCTAGCGCTGCGCTGCGGGCGACCCAAGTTCGACTCCCCGCTCAAGGCCACCGCTGAACCGGTCCTGAGGCTACCCCACGGTCGACTCGCACTGGGGAGACAAAGGCGGCCGGGCGTGGTTGCTGGCTGCCCACTCCGTCGTGTGCCACAGTGCCTGGCCAGGCGCTGCCGCCGCTATCAGCGCCTGGCCAGGCGGCGCCTGCGGTCTGTCAAGGCGACACGGAGGAGGACATTGGACTGACAACTCTCGGCATTCCTTCGGTGAAGTCATCTCGTGACTTCACCCAAGGAACCGGAGACCACGCAGCAGGGAGGGGCACGACGGGGACGAACTTCTTCGTTGTGTAGTCCGGAGACAGGGACGGCTCCCTCCGCGGATGCGAACCGGCCAGCAACAATCCGCCGCCCGCTCTTGAGATGTTTGCGACGGGGTTCAGAGTGAATCGAGAAACTCTGCAGCGTCCCAAACTCCCCCGACCGGTGCACCAGCAGAGAATCCACTCCGACGCCCCCAGGAGACATTATCACATTCCTTACATCCCGCGCTAAATCACGAAGGTTAAAACTTTCTCGCAGCCTCTCCAACTCAACCGAGACTCTCTCTTTGCCCGCGCGCCACCCGCCACCCGCCATCAACTCCCCACCCCGGGGCCCTTGCCTGAGCGGCTCGCCGGAAGCCTAGAGGAGGCCGCCGGCAAGGCGCCCTAAGGCAAAGCGGCGATGCGCCCCCCCCCCCAAAAAAAAGTCGGGCTGGCGACGCCGGCCGCCGGGGTAGCGAAGGGCAGCGAAGGGCAGCGTGGGGGGCAGCGAAGGGCAGCTGACCGTGCGTGGAGCCGCAGGGCGAGATGAGCAGCAGCAGCAGCAGGAGGAGAGCGGCGCGCAGAGCTCCCATGTCTGCCGCGGAGTGGAGAGGAGGCTGCCGAGCGCGCATGCACCTCCCTAAAGACAAAGACAAAGCCCCCCCCCTCCACCCGTGTAGCCTCCACAGACTGCTGGGGCAAGTGCCGTGAGCAGCGAGGAGCAGCCGCCTATCACGTGGCCAGGAACGCCACGCGAGGCGGCTGGGCTGGTGGCCAGCACCGCGCCCGGCCGCCTTTGTCTCCCCAGTGACGATGTTTACGACACACCGCACCTGGTACACGTTTGAGGCTGAGTCGACCTAGGGGAGGCCCATCAATTGATATCAATCGTCACCGGTGCTGTTGGCCGTGAGCCGGAATCGAACTCGGGTCGCCGGGTTCGTAACGCGGCGGCGCTAACCGCTGCACCACCGCTCTCCCTCCTCCACCACGCGATCAGATCGGGCACGCCCAGCGGCCAGCGACAAACAGCACTCTCGCCTGGTGCACAGGAGGTCGTGGGTTCTACCCCGACCACTGCTGTGTGTTTGGAGTTTGCGTGTCTCTCTCACTCATCATCATCATCATCACGGTGTCTAGGAGATGTTAACGCCCTCGCCTGGTGCACAGGAGGTCGTGGGTTCTACCCCGACCACTGCTGTGTGTTTGGAGTTTGCGTGTCTCTCTCTCATCACCATCACGGTGTCTAGGAGATGTTAACGCCCTCGCCTGGTGCACAGGAGGTCGTGGGTTCTACCCCGACCACTGCTGTGTGTTTGGAGTTTGCGTGTCTCACTCATCATCATCATCACGGTGTCTAAGAGATGTTAACGACCTCGCCTGGTACACAGGAGGTCGTGGGTTCTACCCCGAACACTGCTGTGTGTTTGGAGTTTGCGTGTCTCACTCATCATCATCATCACGGTGTCTAGGAGATGTTAACGCCCTCGCCTGGTGCACAGGAGGTCGTGGGTTCTACCCCGACCACTGCTGTGTGTTTGGAGTTTGCGTGTCTCTCTCTCATCACCATCACGGTGTCTAGGAGATGTTAACGCCCTCGCCTGGTGCACAGGAGGTCGTGGGTTCTACCCCGACCACTGCTGTGTGTTTGGAGTTTGCGTGTCTCACTCATCATCATCATCACGGTGTCTAAGAGATGTTAACGACCTCGCCTGGTACACAGGAGGTCGTGGGTTCTACCCCGAACACTGCTGTGTGTTTGGAGTTTGCGTGTCTCTCTCCCCGTGTTCACGTCACCCGTGACGCTTTCAGACTATTTGGCTGCTGCTGTAAGTTGCCACACGATGAAATATTGACGACTTAAAGCTTTCGAGACTGCGGGAATTCATATTCTTTGGGTCTTTCGGTAAAGTCACGTAGATAGAAAGTTGCCGAACGCTTGTGTTGCGATCGAAACGTCGTATTTTTTATTGTTATTTTCTTTGAACCTATCTACGTGACTTTACCGAAAGACCCAAAGAATCTGCCACACGATGGCGACGATGATGATGATGATGATAAGCTCACTACGTCAAGCTATCATTTGTGATGGACAGGTCGCTTCAGAAACATAAGTTCATAGCTCGGCGCGCTTTACCTGGTGAGATAAAACACAGCACCGTTTTATTTGTATGTTTATATTTAAAAAAGTGATTTGTTTCATCTTTGCTCTACTTTGCACTCCTTATTGTGTGTGTGTGTTGTAACGTTCTGACCCCGCGCTTTACAGCTCATCGGATTCCTCCGGCGTAAGTAAATGATGTGATTGTGAAATGCGACCTCATCCTCCACGGTGGCGTGAACTCTCAGCCGCGGGGTCACCGAGCGGCGGAGTCGGAGTCGACTCGTGTGGCGGAGTCGACTCGTGTGGCGGAGTCGACTCGAGCGGCGGAGTCGGAGTCGACCCGCGCGGCGGAGTCGACCCGCGCGGCGGAGTCGACTCGCGACTCACGAGCGGTGCATGTCGCGTCGCCCGCACACCCTCCTCGCGCCTCCAGTGGGGGGGGGGGGGTGATCGTGACACGGCGGCCTCCCATTGGCTGCCCGTGTTGTGATGACGTCACAGCGCCAACACAGAGCCGTGACCTCTGCTGATGAACTCGGCTCTTCACGTCGATTTATTTATTTTTTCCCTACGTGACTTACCGAAATAATCAACGAGTTCGGCTCTTAATGTTGAGTGCTTTCGTCAATGACAATAGCTTCGTGAACGAGTTTCGTTCATCAATTGTGTTGGTTTAAATTGACTACCCCAATAATTGCAACACACAAAGCTATCAACCCCTGATCAGTGCCTACCCGATTACAGACCAACTCAGACCTTCTTGGTAACCCCGTGACCTTTGACATCTTAACGTTCATCTTACAAAGTCGCATCACATGCGACAAACACAAACAAATAGACAATTGTCTTTGCCAGTATTGAAACGGCTGTACGCCCTATGAATCTGAAAACTGAATTTCCCTGCAGAAGAATAGGTGATGGGAATAGGTGGAAACGCCTTTGCATTGGCAACGTTTTGGCTAAACAGGTCCCTGCAGGGTGGGCTGGTAGGAACATTGGAATTTTGCGCAATTTTATGACATTGTTACTTCCAAATGTTGGGTGCAATAAGACATATCAAGTCTCTGCGCTGTCTATTGCTGATTTTACACCCAACAGCACGAGATTTCACTTCGTTAAAGTATTGAAAGAGGACGGACGGACGGACACATTAATCTATTGCAGGCTGGTACACTCAGTTCACAACTTCGTTCCTACCAGTATAAACTTGGTCCTCATCGCGTGTGCTTCTGTTAATTAGGTGTTCGTTTCGTTCATTCGCTTTGTTAGTGGCATGAAACGAATTACCCCAAGAATTGGAACAGGTAACACAAAGTCTTTGCCCATTGCAGCAGCAACGTTGTGGTAGCAGCTCGCTTCCTCGCTTAATATCCTAAATCTGCCTTCAAACTTATCCCTGAAGCAGAAGATCGGTGCTGGATACAGCAGCCACATTTGCAACATGTGCTTTGTAAATGTAATCCTTAAAACTGTATTGAGGGTAAAATGTTAATATGTAGGTGTCATTTGTATTGAGGGCTTCTTGGCTACTCGTGTTGGTCTTGGTGTGGCCTGGGACTGTTTTCATCTCGTTTTACTGCCTTCCCCAAGCGTGGGAAGTGATGATGCAATTAGAACTTCCTATTCTTGGTGCTTTCGGTAAAGTCACGTAGAAGGGAAATAATAAAACAATACAATTCTCACTTGAATGTTATTGTTTTATTTTATTGTTTCCCTCCTACGTGACTTTACCGAAAGAACCAAGAATATGAATCCCTGCAGTCACGAAAGCTTTAAATAGAAATTAAATTAGAACTTATATAATGTAATTATTTAAGGGGCACCACGGTGGCTAGGAGATGTTCACTACCTCGCCCGGTATGCAGGAAGTCGTGGATTCGATCCCGACCCCGACGATGCCTGCTGCTGCTGCTGTAGATGTGGAGTTTGTGGTTTCTCTCTCTCTCTCTGTGATCGCGTGGATTTTTCTCCGGCTCCTCCGGGTTTTCCCTCCACATGTAGAATCAACATCACCACGCGTTTAAGAGTATTAATATATTATTTGGCTGCTATAAATGTCCACATGATAAGCTACTTCGTTGAGCTTCTGAAAAATAACTACGTAGCTCAGTGGGCTAAACCCGGTAAATAAAAAAATAGTTTAGTTACAAATAATTACCATTGTGACATCTGTGAAACTACTGGACAGCTGTGAAAAAGAGCTTCATAGCTCATCGGATTCCTGCAGTCTAAATGCATATTCTCATGATTCTGATTTCAAGACTTCTCAGAAGGGACCTGCCAAGATTTTGCGATAATTGCCGCTGGATAGGTTCCCAATCGAGACATTTGCGCTGTTCAGTAATTCGTTAAAGTTTTTAACATTCGTGGCCTCTACTTTTTAACTCTTTTAACTATTTAGTGTTATTGTTATCAGGTAAGGGCCTCACTGAGCTGGTGTCGTGCTCGTTTTCAGAAGCCACCTCGCTATTACAAACGGCACCTCAACTAAATGAGATTATCATCACCATCGTGTGGAAATTGACAGCAGCCAAAACACTCTAAACGCCTGACGATGTTCATTATAAACGTGGAGGGGGAAATGGGAGGGACCCTGAGAAATTCCACGCGACCACGGGGAGAGACACGCAAACTACAAATATACAGAAGCAGCAGGCATTGTCAGGGTGCTGGATATTAACGACCTCCTGTACACCAGGCGAGGTCGTTAACATCCCAGGCAGAGAGACACGCAAACTACAAATATACAGCAGCAGCAGCAGGCATTGTCAGGGTGCTGGATATTAACGACTTCCTGTACACCAGGCGAGGTCGTTAACATCCCAGGCAGAGAGACACGCAAACTACTAATATACAGCAGCAGCAGCAGGCATTGTCAGGGAGCTGGATATTAACGAACTCCTGTACACCAGGCGAGGTAGTTAACATCCCACCAGAGGCAGAGAGACACGCAAACTCCAAGTATACAGCAGGCATCGTCAGGGTCGGGATGGAACCCACGACCTCGTGTACACCAGGCGAGGTCGTTAACATCTCACCAGGCCTCAGTGGTGCCCCTTGCGAAGCCGTCACGGGATCTGGCCATGCCCACTGCTGGCGAGGCAGACGGCACGAAACAGCACTGCTACTTGTTGTCGTTGTTGTTGTTTCTGCACTCGACAGCGCATGTTGAACTTCTTTCGCACCGTACGTAGCCAACCGTGCTAATTGGAGATTGCCGTTACCACTGCGGCGGCCGATAGATTCGAATCGTGAACGTCGCTGGTCCGTGTAATCACACACCATCAGTGTCACTATCAGTGTCGCCTGTGGACCGGCTATGAATGTGTGTTGAACTTCTTTCGCACCGTACGTAGCCAACCGTGCTAATCGAAAGTATGGGCGAATGACAACAAACTCAACACAAAATGCAGTTTTAAATAAACGAGTGTTCAATTTAGATTATTTAAGAGCGCATAGCTCCAGTGGCTTCCTAATGTGTGGGTTATGTGTGGTGTGTGTGTGGTGTGTGTGTGTGGGTTATGTGTGGTGTATGTGTGGTGTGTGTGGTGTATGTGTGTGGTGTGTGTGTGGTGTGTGTCTGGTGTGTGTGTGTGGTGTGTGTGTGGTGTATGTGTGGTGTGTGTGTGGTGTGTGTGGTGTGTGTGTGGTGTGTGTGTGGTGTGTGTGTGGTGTATGTGTGTGGTGTATGTGTGGTGTGTGTGTGTGGTGTGTGTGTGGTGTGTGTGTGGTGTATGTGGTGTGTGTGTGGTGTGTGTGGTGTAATGTGTGGTGTATGTGTGGTGTGTGTGGTGTATGTGTGGTGTGTGTGTGGTGTAATGTGTGGTGTATGTGTGGTGTGTGTGGTGTGTGTGGTGTATGTGTGGTGTGTGTGTGGTGTATGTGTGGTGTGTGTGTGGTGTGTGTGTGGGTTATGTGTTGTGTGTGTGTGGTGTGTGTGTGGTGTGTGTGTGGTGTGTGTGGTGTATGTGTGGTGTGTGTGTGGTGTATGTGTGCCGTGTGTGGTGTATGTGTGGTGTGTGTGTGGTGTATGTGTGGTGTGTGTGTGGTGTAATGTGTGGTGTGTGTGTGGTGTATGTGTGGTGTGTGTGTGTGGTGTAATGTGTGGTGTGTATGTGGTGTGTGTGCGGTGTATTTGTGGTGTGTGTGTGGGTTATGTGTGGTGTGTGTGGTGTATGTGTGGTGTGTGTGGTGTATGTGTGGTGTATGTGTGGTGTGTGTGGTGTGTGTGTGGTGTATGTGGTGTGTGTGTGTGGTGTATGTGTGGTGTGTGTGGTGTATGTGTGGTGTGTGTGTGGGTTATGTGTGGTGTATGTGTGGTGTATGTGTGGTGTGTGTGTGGTGTGTGTGGTGTATGTGTGGTGTGTGTGGTGTATGTGTGGATTATGTGCGGTGTGTGTGTGGTGTATGTGTGGTGTGTGTGTGGTGTGTGTGGTGTGTGTGTGTGCTGTGTGTGGTGTGTGTGCTGTGGTGTATACTGTGGAGCGTGTGTGGGGTGTGTGTGGGGTGTGTGCTGTGGTGTGTGTGTGGGGTGTGTGTGTGCTGTGTGTGCTGTGTGTGGTGTGTGTGTGAGGTGTGTGTGTGCTGTGTGTGGTGTGGTGTGTGTGGTGTGTGTGGGCTCTGTGGTTTGTGGCGCTAATTGCAGGCGACTTCATTGCTTGGCAGGAGCTGTCGCGAGGGGAATCGCAGGCGGTGGCGCTCCGAGACGTGATTCCTGCGGGTGCGGTGTCCGTGTGCTCGGTGAATCACGGCAAAAACGCACGTGGGTGGAAGGGTTTAGACTGCAGCGGTCCACAAACTTTTTTGGCACCAGGGACCGGTTTCGTGGAAGACAATTTTTTCCAGCGACGTTTGTTTTTAACTCATTGTGGCTACTCGGGGTTAGAGCTTGTGGGCTTTATACCAACACTGAGACGAATGCGCAGTGCGGGAAAGAGGCGCGGGCGAAAGTGGTGAACAATAAACAATGGGGGCGAGCCACCTCGAGCTGCTGCTGCTGTGTGTGGCCCCGTTCCTAACAGGCCGCCACGGACCGGTGGTTGGGGACCCCTGAGTACAGCTCACCCGTGTACCACCTGTGTACCACCTGTGTATTACCCGTGTATTACCTGTGTACCACCTGTGTATTACCTGTGTACCACCTGTGTACCACCTGTGTATTACCTGTGTACCACCTGTGTACCACCCGTGTACCACCCGTGAACCACCCGTGTACCACCCGTGTACCACCTGTGTATTTCCCGTGTACCACCCGTGTACCACCCGTGTATTACCTGTGTACCACCTGTGTACCACCTGTGTATTACCTGTGTATTACCTGTGTACCACCTGTGTACCACCCGTGTACCACCCGTGTACCACCTGTGTATTACCTGTGTATTACCTGTGTACCACCTGTGTACCACCTGTGTATTACCCGGTATTACCTGTGTACCACCCGTGTATTACCTGTTTACCACCCGTGCATGACCTGTGTACCACCTGTGTATTACCCGTGTACCACCCGTGTACCACCCGTGTACCACCCGTGTACCACCTGTGTATGACCTGTGTACCACCTGTGTATTACCTGTGTACCACCTGTGAACCACCTGTGTATCACCTGTGAACCACCTGTGTACCACCTGTGAACCACCTGTGTATTACCCGGTATTACCTGTGTACCACCCGTGTATTATCTGTGTACCACCCGTGTATTACCTGTGTACCACCTGTGTACCACCTGTGTACGACCTGTGTACCACCTGTGTACCACCTGTGTATGACCTGTGTACCACCTGTGTACCACCTGTGTACCACCTGTGTACCACCCGTGTACCACCCGTGTACCACCCGTGTACCACCTGTGTACCACCTGTGTATGACCTGTGTACCACCCGTGTATTACTCGTGTGGATAGAGAACAGGCCATTATATCGCTCCCCGTGAGTAATGCACCACCTTGTGTCGGGAAACGACCCAGTAAAGACGAAGTGAGAACAGGACCGGTTCAGATACCACGCGCCACTGATGGTGGCCGGGAATCGGACACCGAATTGTTTATATAATTATTTATTGACGCTCGTTTAGCCAGGAAAGCCTCGCACAGTTTCAAGACTCTCATCAGGAGGTTCCTGCCAAGATTGTCGAGGCAAGGGGGCGATGTTGTTACTGCTGCTGCTGTTGTTGTTACTGCTGCTGCTGTTGTTGTTACTGCTGCTGTTGTTGTTACTGCTGCTGCTGTTGTTTTTGCTGCTGCTGTTGTTGATGTTGTTACTGCTGATGTTGTTGTTACTGCTGCTGTTGTTGTTACTGCTGCTGTTGTTGATGTTGTTACTGCTGCTGTTGTTGATGTTGTTACTGCTGCTGTTGATGTTGTTACTGCTGCTGTTGTTGATGTTGTTACTGCTGCTGTTGTTGATGTTGTTACTGCTGCTGTTGTTGATGTTGTTACTGCTGCTGTTGTTGTTACTGCTGCTGTTGTTGTTACTGCTGCTGTTGTTGTTACTGCTGCTGTTGTTGATGTTGTTACTGCTGCTGTTGTTGATGTTGTTACTGCTGCTGTTGTTGTTACTGCTGCTGTTGTTGTTGTTACTGCTGCTGTTGTTGATGTTGTTACTGCTGCTGTTGTTGATGTTGTTACTGCTGCTGTTGTTGATGTTGTTACTGCTGCTGTTGTTGTTACTGCTGCTGTTGTTGTTACTGCTGCTGTTGTTGATGTTGTTACTGCTGCTGTTGATGTTGTTACTGCTGGTGTTGTTGTTACTGCTGCTGTTGTTGATGTTGTAATGCTGCTGTTGTCACTGCTGCTGTTGTTGATGTTGTTACTGCTGCTGTTGTTGATGTTGTTACTGCTGCTGTTGTTGATGTTGTTACTGCTGCTGTTGTTGTTACTGCTGCTGTTGTAGATGTTGTTACTGCTGCTGTTGATGTTGGTACTGCTGCTGTTGATGTTGGTACTGCTGCTGTTGTTGTTGTTACTGCTGCTGCTGTTGTTGATGTTGTTACTGCTGCTGTTGTTGTTACTGCTGCTGTTGTTGATGTTGTTACTGCTGCTGCTGTTGATGTTGTTACTGCTGTTGTTGTTGTTGTTACTGCTGCTGTTGATGTTGTTACTGCTGCTGTTGTTGTTACTGCTGCTGTTGATGTTGTTACTGCTGCTGCTGTTGTTGATGTTGTTACTGCTGCTGTTGTTGTTACTGCTGCTGCTGTTGATGTTGTTACTGCTGTTGTTGATGTTGTTACTGCTGCTGTTGTTGATGTTGTTACTGTTGCTGTTGTTACTGCTGCTGTTGTTGATGTTGTTACTGCTGCTGTTGTTGATGTTGTTACTGCTGCTGTTGTTGATGTTGTTACTGTTGCTGTTGTTACTGCTGCAGTTGTTGATGTTGTTACTGTTGCTGTTGTTACTGCTGCTGTTGTTACTGCTGCTGTTGTTGATGTTGTTACTGTTGCTGTTGTTACTGCTGCTGTTGTTGATGTTGTTACTGCTGCTGTTGTTGATGTTGTTACTGCTGCTGTTGATGTTGTTACTGCTGTTGATGTTGTTACTGCTGCTGTTGTTGATGTTACTGCTGCTGTTCTTGATGTTGTTACTGCTGCTGTTGATGTTGTTACTGCTGCTGTTGTCACTGCTGCTGTTGTTGATGTTGTTACTGCTGCTGTTGTTGATGTTGTTACTGCTGTTGTTGATGTTGTTACTGCTGCTGTTGTTGATGTTGTTACTGTTGTTGTTGTTACTGCTGCTGTTGTTGATGTTGTTACTGCTGCTGTTGTTGATGTTACTGCTGCTGTTGTTGTTGTTACTGCTGCTGTTGTTGATGTTACTGCTGCTGTTGTTGTTACTGCTGTTGTTGATGTTGTTACTGCTGCTGTTGTTGATGTTGTTACGGTTGCTGTTGTTGATGTTGTTACTGCTGCTGTTGTTACTGCTGCTGTTGTTACTGCTGGTGTTGTTGATGTTGTTACTGCTGCTGTTGTTACTGCTGCTGTTGTTGATGTTGTTACTGCTGCTGTTGTTGATGTTGTTACTGTTGCTGCTGTTGTTGATGCGTTCAGTCCCAAATGAGTAACTTTTAGGGACTTTTGCTTTTCCACAATCGAGGCTTTGTGGTTACATCGCGCAATTATAATCCTAACAAATTCGCGTGAATGAACCTAAAAAACTTATCATGGACAATATTGGCCGCGAAAGTCTCCGACTCCGTGTGTTTGTTGAACTTCTTTCACACCGTGTGTAACCAACATCGCTAATCGGAGGTGCGGGGGAAGGACAACACACTAAACACAACAATCAGTGCTAAATAAATTAGTTTTGTATAGTGGTGTACAGTACTATAGTGTGTAGCGTAGTGTATAGTGGTGTAGTGTGTAGTGTATAGTGGTGTATAGTGTATAGTGGTGTACAGTACTATAGTGTGTAGCGTGTATTGTAGTAGTGTGTATAGTGGTGTAGTAGTGTAGTGTGTAGCGTAGTGTATTGTAGTGTAGTGTGTAGCGTAGTGTATAGTAGTGTAGTGTGTATTGTAGTGTATAGTGGTGTACAGTACTATAGTGTGTAGCGTAGTGTATAGTGGTGTAGTGTATAGTAGTGTGTAGTGTAGTAGTGTAGTGTGTATTGTAGTGTATAGTAGTGTAGTGTGTATTGTAGTGTAGTAGTGTAGTGTGTAGCGTAGTGTAGTAGCGTAGTGTAGTAGTGTAGTGTGTATTGTAGTGTAGCAGTGTAGTGTGTATTGTAGTGTAGTAGTGTAGTGTGTATTGTAGTGTAGTAGTGTAGTGTGTAGCGTAGTGGAGGAGTGTAGTGTGTAGCGTAGTGTATTGTAGTGTAGTGTGTATTGTAGTGTAGTAGTGTAGTGTGTATTGTAGTGTAGTATTGTAGTGTAGTAGTGTAGTGTGTATTGTAGTGTAGCAGTGTAGTGTAGTAGTGTAGTGTGTATTGTAGTGTAGTAGTGTAGTGTGTAGCGTAGTGGAGTAGTGTAGTGTGTATTGTAGTGTATAGTAGTGTAGTGTGTATTGTAGTGTATAGTAGTGTAGTGTGTATTGTAGTAGTGTAGTGTATATTGTAGTGTAGTAATGTAGTGTGTATTGTAGTGTAGTGTGTATTGTAGTGTATAGTAGTGTATAGTGTAGTGTATTGTAGTGTGTAGTGTAGTGTATTGTAGTGTGTAGTGTATAATGTAGTGTATTGTAGTCTATAGTGTAGTGTATAGTAGTGGTGTATATTGTAGTGTATTGTAGTGTGTAGTGTAGTGTGTAGTGTAGTGTATTGTAGTGTGTAGTGTAGTATATAGTAGTGTAGTGTATAGTGTAATGTATTATAGTGTATTGTAGTGTATAGTGTAGTGTATAGTAGTGTAGTGTATAGTGTAGTGTGTAGTGTATAGTGTAGTGTATAGTAGTGCAGTGTATAGTGTAGTGTATTGTAGTGTGTAGTGTATTGTAGTGTGTAGTGTAGTGTATTGTAGTGTATAGTGTAGTGTATGATGCGCCTCGAGCGCGAGGATCTGCGCGCGCGTGAACGTGGCGCGCTCCCCGCACCACGTGGCGCGCTCCCCGCACCACGTGAACGTGGCGCCTGGGGGACGCGCACAAAGACAAGGTCCAGAGATGCGTGTCAACAACCCACTCTACGGGTTACTCCGTATTCTTGTACAGGGAGATTGAGCTCCCAGGTGCCACACGGCGCACGGAATTGTGTTTTGTCCTTGTGATGGGACTTTGTAGGATGAACGTTCATCCTGATGAGGGCGCGGGGTGACCAATTAGGTCTGAATTGGTCTGTAATAAGGGGTTGACAGGTATGGAGGCCCCCCACGTCTAGCCCTCAGCAGACTGTCGAGGCAATTGCTGTTATAAAGCACGTGTACTTGTATTGGAGGGGGGGGGGGGAGACAGAGTTTTGCTGGCTTGCTTCATGGCTGGCTGGCTTGCTTCATGGCTGGCTGTCTGGCTGACTGACGGGAGAAATGGTGATTTAGATGGTGGTGATGAAGATGATAGTGATGATGGTGGTGATAGTGGCGAATGTGTATATTTGTTGAACTTCTATCGCATCGTACGTAGCCAACCGTGCTAATCGGAGGTGCGTGGCCAACCGTGCTAATCGGAGGTGCGTGGGAAGGACAAAAAAACTAAACACAAAAAGCGGTTCTCAAGAAATTAAATGGTGGTGATGATGGTGGTGCTGCTGATGATGGTGATAGCGGTGGTAGTTATGATGGTGGTCATGATGGTGGTGATAGTGGTGGCAGTTATGATGATGACAGTGGTGATGATAGTGGTGATAGCGGTGGTAGTGATGATGGTGGTGGTGATGATGGTGGTGATAGCAGTGGTAGTGATGATGACGGTGGTGGTGATGGTGGTGATAGCGTTGGTGGTGAAAGCGATGGTCGTAATGATGATTGTGGTGGTGATGGTGGTGATGGTACCTGGGGGTTCGGCGCAGTTTGGCGTGCGTGTCCCGCACTCCATGTCGACTCGCGTCTCTCCTTTGCTAGATCCCTCTCCTGTCTCTCCCCCAGCTCTCACTTTTACTCGAACTCTCTCCCTGGCTCCTCGCGCTCCCAAACTCTGCCTGCCCCTCTCTCTTTCTCTCTCTCCTAATATCGTGCCCTCTACTTACCGATTAACTCTCCCGAACGCTCCTGCACATCTCCCACTGTCTTTAAAACACTCCCACCCACTCTCTCCCTACCCCCCCCGTCTCTCTCCACCTGCACGCACCATCCCCCAGTTGGCATCCCCTCCCTCTCTGCTCTCCACACGGAATCTCCCTCCCGTGTGGGTGAGCCGCTGAGAGGTCGACTCAGCCTCAAATGAGTGCCTGTTTGCGGTGTGTAGTAACCATTGCCACTGGGGAGACAAAGGCGGCCGGGCGTGGTGCTGGTCACCGACACGCCCCGCGTCCCGTGCTACTCGCTAACAGAACTTGCCCCAACATTCTGTTAGGGCTATGCAGGGGAACTTTGTATTTTGGTAATGGCTATAGAAGTGGTGGAGGCGATGATGATGGTGGGTGATGGCGGTGATGATAACGATGATGGTCGTGATGATGGTGGTGGTTGTGAAGATAGTGGAGGTGCTGGTGATGAAGTGGTGGAGCGAAACGTGGTGGGGTTGATGGTGGTGGGGTTGATGGTGGTGGCACAGTGGGGGGCACAGGTGGTGCATCGGCCAGTCATCTCAGTCAACCCATGGCACCTGCAGGGTCTGTCCCGTGACCTGCCAGCAGCGAAACTTCGACACTTCACGTGGCCTCAAAGTGCACCTAGCCTGGCACAGGCGCCGTGGTGACGTCACCACCACTTCGTGCCGAATGGCGGCTGCAGTTGGGTGGTGGTAGTGAGTTGGTAGAGAGAGAGAGAGGACGATGTGATGATGATGGTGGTGGTGGTGGCAGTCGTGATGGAGCTGACTGTGCTGGTGGGGGTTATGGTGAATGATGGCAGTCGTGATGGCGCTGGTCACGAAGGTAGTGGAGGAGGTGGGGGGGGGGGTGATGGCGATGATGATGATGGGGGGGGGGATGAGGTGATGGCGATGGGGGGGGGGGAATGAGGTGATGGTGATGGGGGGAGGAATGAGGTGATGGTGATGGGGGGGGGGGGGGGAATGAGGTGATGGTGATGGGGGGGGGAATGAGGTGATGGTGATGGGGGGGGAATGAGGTGATGGTGATGGGGGGGAATGAGGTGATGGTGATGGGGGGGGGGGATGAGGTGATGGTGATGGGGGGGGGGAATGAGGTGATGGTGATGGGGGGGGGAATGAGGTGATGGTGATGGGGGGGGGGGAATGAGGTGATGGTGATGGGGGGGGAATGAGGTGATGGTGATGGGGGGGGAATGAGGTGATGGTGATGGGGGGGGGGAATGAGGTGATGGTGATGGGGGGGGGGAATGAGGTGATGGTGATGGGGGGGGGAATGAGGTGATGGTGATGGGGGGGGATGAGGTGATGGTGATGGGGGGGGGGGGAATGAGGTGATGGTGATGGGGGGGGGGGATGAGGTGATGGTGATGGGGGGGGGGAATGAGGTGATGGTGATGGGGGGGGGAATGAGGTGATGGTGATGGGGGGGAATGAGGTGATGGTGATGGGGGGGGGGGGATGAGGTGATGGTGATGGGGGGGGGGGAATGAGGTGATGGTGATGGGGGGGGGGAATGAGGTGATGGTGATGGGGGGGGGGGGGATGAGGTGATGGTGATGGGGGGGGGGAATGAGGTGATGGTGATGGGGGGGGGGGGATGAGGTGATGGTGATGGGGGGGGGATGAGGTGATGGTGATGGGGGGGGGAATGAGGTGATGGTGATGGGGGGGGGGGAATGAGGTGATGGTGATGGGGGGGGAATGAGGTGATGGTGATGGGGGGGGGGGAATGAGGTGATGGTGATGGGGGGGGGGAATGAGGTGATGGTGATGGGGGGGGGAATGAGGTGATGGTGATGGGGGGGGATGAGGTGATGGGGGGGGGGGAGATGAGGTGATGGTGATGGGGGGGGGGGAATGAGGTGATGGGGGGGGGAATGAGGTGATGGGGGGGGGGAATGAGGTGATGGTGATGGGGGGGGGGAATGAGGTGATGGTGATGGGGGGGGGAATGAGGTGATGGTGATGGGGGGGGGGGAATGAGGTGATGGTGATGGGGGGGGGGAATGAGGTGATGGTGATGGGGGGGGGGGGATGATGTGATGGTGATGGGGGGGGGGGGGAATGAGGTGATGGTGATGGGGGGGGGGGGAATGAGGTGATGGTGATGAGGGGGGAATGAGGTGATGGTGATGGGGGGGGGGGGAATGAGGTGATGGTGATGGGGGGGGGGGAATGAGGTGATGGTGATGGGGGGGGGGGAATGAGGTGATGGTGATGGGGGGGGAATGAGGTGATGGTGATGGGGGGGGGAATGAGGTGATGGTGATGGGGGGGGGGATGAGGTGATGGCGATGGGGGGGGGGGGGAATGAGGTGATGGTGATGGGGGGAGGAATGAGGTGATGGTGATGGGGGGGGGGATGAGGTGATGGTGATGGGGGGGGAATGAGGTGATGGTGATGGGGGGGGGAATGAGGTGATGGTGATGGGGGGGAATGAGGTGATGGGGGGGGGAATGAGGTGATGGGGGGGGAATGAGGTGATGGTGATGGGGGGGGGAATGAGGTGATGGTGATGGGGGGGGGGGGGGAATGAGGTGATGGTGATGGGGGGGGGGAATGAGGTGATGGTGATGGGGGGGGGAATGAGGTGATGGTGATGGGGGGGGGGGATGAGGTGATGGTGATGGGGGGGGGGAATGAGGTGATGGTGATGGGGGGGGGGAATGAGGTGATGGTGATGAGGGGGGAATGAGGTGATGGTGATGGGGGGGGGGGGGAATGAGGTGATGGTGATGGGGGGGGGGAATGAGGTGATGGTGATGGGGGGGGGGGGAATGAGGTGATGGTGATGGGGGGGGGAATGAGGTGATGGTGATGGGGGGGGGGAATGAGGTGATGGTGATGGGGGGGGGGAATGAGGTGATGGTGATGGGGGGGGAATGAGGTGATCGTGATGGGGGGGGGGATGAGGTGATGGGGAGGGGAATGAGGTGATGGTGATGGGGGGGGGATGAGGTGATGGTGATGGGGGGGGGAATGAGGTGATGGTGATGGGGGGGGGATGAGGTGATGGTGATGGGGGGGGGAATGAGGTGATGGTGATGGGGGGGGGGGGAATGAGGTGATGGTGATGGGGGGGGGGGGAATGAGGTGATGGTGATGGGGGGGGGGGAATGAGGTGATGGTGATGGGGGGGGGGAATGAGGTGATGGTGATGGGGGGGAATGAGGTGATGGTGATGGGGGGGGGAATGAGGTGATGGTGATGGGGGGGGGGATGAGGTGATGGTGATGGGGGGGGGATGAGGTGATGGTGATGGGGGGGGGAATGAGGTGATGGTGATGGGGGGGGGAATGAGGTGATGGTGATGGGGGGGGGGGGAATGAGGTGATGGTGATCGGGGGGGAATGAGGTGATGGTGATGGGGGGGGGGAATGAGGTGATGGTGATGGGGGGGGGGAATGAGGTGATGGTGATGGGGGGGGAATGAGGTGATGGTGATGGGGGGGGATGAGGTGATGGTGATGGGGGGGGGGAGATGAGGTGATGGTGATGGGGGGGGGGGGGAATGAGGTGATGGGGGGGGGAATGAGGTGATGGGGGGGGGAATGAGGTGATGGTGATGGGGGGGGGAATGAGGTGATGGTGATGGGGGGGGGAATGAGGTGATGGTGATGGGGGGGGGGGGGAATGAGGTGATGGTGATGGGGGGGGGGAATGAGGTGATGGTGATGGGGGGGGGGGGATGAGGTGATGGTGATGGGGGGGGGGGAATGAGGTGATGGTGATGGGGGGGGGGAATGAGGTGATGGTGATGACGGGGGAATGAGGTGATGGTGATGGGGGGGGGGAATGAGGTGATGGTGATGGGGGGGGGGGGGAATGAGGTGATGGTGATGGGGGGGGAATGAGGTGATGGTGATGGGGGGGGAATGAGGTGATGGTGATGGGGGGGGGAATGAGGTGATGGTGATGGGGGGGGGGATGAGGTGATGGCGATGGGGGGGGGGGGGAATGAGGTGATGGTGATGGGGGGAGGAATGAGGTGATGGTGATGGGGGGGGGGGGGATGAGGTGATGGTGATGGGGGGGGGAATGAGGTGATGGTGATGGGGGGGGGAATGAGGTGATGGTGATGGGGGGGAATGAGGTGATGGGGGGGGGAATGAGGTGATGGGGGGGAATGAGGTGATGGTGATGGGGGGGGGGGAATGAGGTGATGGTGATGGGGGGGGGGAATGAGGTGATGGTGATGGGGGGGGGAATGAGGTGATGGTGATGGGGGGGGGGAATGAGGTGATGGTGATGGGGGGGGGGGGGATGAGGTGATGGTGATGGGGGGGGGGGAATGAGGTGATGGTGATGGGGGGGGGAATGAGGTGATGGTGATGAGGGGGAATGAGGTGATGGTGATGTGGGGGGGAATGAGGTGATGGTGATGGGGGGGGGGGGAATGAGGTGATGGTGATGGGGGGGGAATGAGGTGATGGTGATGGGGGGGGGGGAATGAGGTGATGGTGATGGGGGGGGGGAATGAGGTGATGGTGATGGGGGGGGAATGAGGTGATCGTGATGGGGGGGGGGATGAGGTGATGGGGAGGGGAATGAGGTGATGGTGATGGGGGGGGGATGAGGTGATGGTGATGGGGGGGGGGGGAATGAGGTGATGGTGATGGGGGGGGGATGAGGTGATGGTGATGGGGGGGGGGAATGAGGTGATGGTGATGGGGGGGGGGGGAATGAGGTGATGGTGATGGGGGGGGGAATGAGGTGATGGTGATGGGGGGGGGGGGAATGAGGTGATGGTGATGGGGGGGGGGGGGATGAGGTGATGGTGATGGGGGGGGAATGAGGTGATGGTGATGGGGGGGGGAATGAGGTGATGGTGATGGGGGGGGGGATGAGGTGATGGTGATGGGGGGGGGGATGAGGTGATGGTGATGGGGGGGGGGGGAATGAGGTGATGGTGATGGGGGGGGGAATGAGGTGATGGTGATGGGGGGGGGGGGAATGAGGTGATGGTGATGGGGGGGGAATGAGGTGATGGTGATGGGGGGGGGGGAATGAGGTGATGGTGATGGGGGGGGGGAATGAGGTGATGGTGATGGGGGGGGGGAATGAGGTGATGGTGATGGGGGGGGGGTGAGGTGATGGTGATGGGGGGGGGGGGATGAGGTGATGGTGATGGGGGGGGGGGGAATGAGGTGATGGTGATGGGGGGGGGAATGAGGTGATGGTGATGGGGGGGGGGGGAATGAGGTGATGGTGATGGGGGGGGGGGAATGAGGTGATGGTGATGGGGGGGGGAATGAGGTGATGGTAATGGGGGGGGGGTGAGGTGATGGTGATGGGGGGGGGGGATGAGGTGATGGTGATGGGGGGGGGGAATGAGGTGATGGTGATGGGGGGGGGGATGAGGTGATGGTGATGGGGGGGGATGAGGTGATGGTGATGGGGGGGGATGAGGTGATGGTGATGGGGGGGGATGAGTGGTGCTGGGCACGCCCGGACAATGAACGCCGCACCGCGGGAGGGGCTCTGAAGGGAGTCTGGCGAGAAGGCGCGAAACGTAACAGGGGTGGTGGTGGTGATGGTGGTGATGGTGGGGGTGGTGGCGGTGATGGTGGGGGTGGTGGTGATGGTGGTGGTGGGGGTAGTGGTGGCGGTGGTGATGGCGGGGGTGGTGGTGATGGTGGGGGTGGTGGTGGGGGTGGTGGTGATGGTGGTGGTGGTGGTGATGGTGGTGGTGGTAGTGGTGATGATGGTGGTGGTGGTGGCGTTGGTGATGGCGGGGGTGGTGGTGGTGGTGGGGGTGGTGGTGGGGGTGGTGGTGGTGGTGATGGTGTGGGTGGTGGGGGTGGTGGTGGTGGTGGCGGTGGTGATGGTGGTGGGGGTGGTGGTGGGGGTGGTGGTGGTGATGGTGGGGGTGGTGGTGATGGTGGGGGTGGTGGTGGTGATGGTGGTGGGGGTGGTGGTGGTGGTGATGGTGGGGTTGGTGATGGCGGGGGTGGTGGTGATGGTGGTGGTGATGGTGGGGGTGGTGGTGGTGGGGGTGGTGGTGGTGATGGTGGGGGTGGTGGTGATGGTGGTGGTGATGGTGGGGGTGGTGGGGGTGGTGGTGGTGGTGATGGTGGGGGTGGTGGGGGTGATGGTGGGGGTGGTGGTGGTGATGGTGGTGGTGGGGGTGGTGGTGGGGGTGATGGTGGGGGTGGTGGTGGTGGTGGCGGTGGTGATGGTGGAGGTGGTGATGGTGGGGGTGGTGGTGATGGTGGGGGTGGTGATGGTGGGGGTGGTGGTGATGGTGGGGGTGGTGATGGTGGGGGTGGTGATGGTGGTGGTGGCGGCGTTGGTGATGGCGGGGGTGGTGGTGGTGGTGGGGGTGATGGTGGTGGTGGCGGTGGTGATGGTGGTGGGGGTGATGGTGGTGGTGGTGGTGGCGGTGGTGATGGTGGGGGTGGTGGTGATGGTGGGGGTGGTGGTGGTGATGGTGGTGGGGGTGATGGTGGTGGTGGTGGTGGCGGTGGTGATGGTGGGGGTGATGGGGGTGGTGGTGGTGGCGGTGGTGATGGTGGGGGTGGTGGTGATGGTGGTGGTGGCGATGGTGATGGTGGTGGGGGTGATGGTGGTGGTGGTGGTGGCGGTGGTGATGGTGGGGGTGATGGTGGTGGTGGTGGTGATGGTGGTGGTGGCGGTGGTGATGGCGGTGGGGGTGGTGGTGATGGTGGCGGTGGTGATGCATAAAAGACAGACTCCACATTAACGCGGCCGGGTGAGGAATGTCTCAACCGTGTGGTGGGCCTCCCCTAGGTCGACTCGGCCGAGCACCTGGTGCAACGTAAGGTGCAAAACATCGCCGCTGGGGAGACAAAGGCGGCCGGGCGTGGTGCTAACCACCCAGCCCATTCGTATGCCGCGTTGTCATTCATAGTCGGTGCTGCTACTCGCTAACAGCGCCTCGCCCAACACGACAACAACTTAACACGCGTTGTGATTTTATTTTATACCCACGTGACTTTAGCGAAATAACCTAAAAGTGCAATATTTACCTCATAAGAGAGGTTTTTTTTGGAGTTAGATCGCGTAAATATTTAGGCGATCTAACCCAAAAAAACGTCGATTACTACAACAACAACCGCCATTCGCTGCTAAGTGTCGCTGACGTCACGACGGCGCTTGTGCCAGGCTAGGTGCACCTTGAGGACTTCACCACGACTTCACGATGACAAATAACCCCGTGTAGCCTTCCAGAGGCGCAGCTTCTGCGGCCGTCTGGAACGCTCTTCCCTTCCGATGTTAGGAAGCCGCCGTGGAGCTATGAAGCACTTTTAAATCATCATCATCATCACCATCATCACCATCATCATCATCGATATCGACAAACTCACTATCTTGACAACTGACGATTCGTGCTTAGCTTGTTCTCCTTCCCCGCGCACCCCCGATGAGCCACGGTCGGGGGGTTGGCAACGTACGGCGCGAAAGAAGTTCAACGTGGACACAACAGAAGGTTGTGGCAAGTGTTGTCCGCGAGCACCTACGAAGGTCGGCACTGGAGGGGGTGAGTGGCCAGCACCACGCCCGGCCGCCTTTGTCTCCCCCAGCGGTAGTTATATTCACACAGCAGCCCGCGTACTCATTTGAGGCCGAGTCGACCTAGGTGAGGAGTTTTCTGATAATCGTCGCCGGCGTTGGCCGTTGGAGGGAATGGAACTCTGGTGGCCGGGTTCCAAGCGCAGTGTTCGCCTCGCCACTGCAGACACAACAAAGACGAAGAATATCTTCCCCCCCCCACCCCACCCCGGTACAGCCTCGGCCGACGTTGTGGGCCAACTTCTCGCGAGCGCAGCTGCCTGCCTCGTCTCCTTCACCGCAGCCACGCGCCGCTTTGGTACTCGCCAAGGGCATCGCGGCAGCCCCAGCGGGCTGCAGCAGCAGCAGCAGCCCCAGCCCGCAGGGTCCCCGTGGCCGCGTGGCCCCACGCCGCTTCCCCTTGGCCCCTCGTGCCGGCGGCTGAGTCACGCTGTGCGGGCCTGGCGCGAGGCTTCGGGCTGAGCGGACCGAGCGGGTGCCAGGCGGCGTTGTGAATTCCGGGCTCGCGCTCATCGCTGACGAGTGACTCGTTGACGGCTCCCCCACCACCACCTGCACCACCTGCACCACCTCCCGGGTTCGGAGTGGCCGCGAGATGTGATGTCACGCAGCACGTTGGACTTTATTCTTTGGTTCTTAGGTGGGAAAAATAATAAAAAAATTAAATAAATTTAATCACGACGTTTCGATTGCAACACAAGCAATCATCATCAGGTGTGACAACCACGGCAAGAAATCTATTTTACTTTAGCCACAGCAAGAAATATTTTTACTTCAGTAAAAAAAATATTTCTTGCTGTGGTTGTCACACCTTATGATGATTGCTTGTGTTGCAATCGAAACGTGGTAATTGTATTTATTTTATTATTTTTCCCACCTACGTTACTTTACCGAAAGAACCAAAGAATATGAATCCTTGCAGTCACGAAAACTTCAAATCTACGTTGGACTTCTTTCGCACCGTACGTAGTCAGCCGACCGTGCTCGCTCACTGCGCGATCCACGGAGTTCCTCTGAGCGGTCCGTGGTGACTCCGCGCTGATCTCAGATCGGCTCACTCAGTTTGAGAAACCGGTTTAATGACAGCAGTCTACGGATCTCTGTGTGGATATATGAGTCTATGGGTCTCTGTGTGGGTATATGAGTCTATGGGTCTCTGTGTGAGTCTTCGGGTCTCTGTGTGAGTCTACGGGTCTCTGTGTGAGTCTTCAGGTCTCTGTGTGATTCTACGGGTCCCTGTGTGAGTCTACGAATCTCTGTGTGAGTCTATGGGTCTCTGTGTGAGTCTACGGGTCCCTGTGTGTGTCTACGGGTCTCTGTGTGAGTCTACGGGTCTCTGTGTGAGTCTATGGGTCTCTGTGTGAGTCTACGAATCTCTGTGTGAGTCTACGGGTCTCTGTGTGAGTCTACGAATCTCTGTGTGAGTCTATGGGTCTCTGTGTGTGTCTATGGGTCTCTGTGTGAGTCTACGGGTCCCTGTGTGTCTACGGGTCTCTGTGTGAGTCTTCGGGTCTCTGTGTGAGTCTACGGATCTGTGTGAGTCTTAGGGTCTCTGAGTCTTCGGGTCTCTGTGTGAGTCTACGGATCTCTGTGTGAGTCTTAGGGTCTCTGAGTCTTCGGGTCTCTGTGTGAGTCTACGAATCTCTGTGCGAGTCTACGGATCTCTGCGTCTTCAGGTCTCTTTGGGAGTTTACGAGTCTCTGTCCTACCTACGGATCTCCGTTGGTTAGATTTAAAACTAAAGGCAACCGCCCACCATGGTTTGATCCTTTGATTATAAAGCTCATGAAAACTAGGGACAAGGCTTGAGCATGTGCCCAGAAAAGTAATTTTGTCAATGACTGGCTAGAATACAGGATTTTAAGGAATAGATGCGTCAAAAAATACGGCATGCAAAAAATGCCTACTTTTCCTCCACTCTCCTGGAATCACATGGAAATGCCAGGATTTTCTGGAAAACAATCAAATGTATCGAAAAGGCATCCAAAACAGAGAATCTGCCCGTTGAGCTTAACCGAAATGGGGAATATTTTTCAGATCCCAAAAAAATAGTTGACAATTTTAACCTTCATTTTACTGAAGCTGGTAATCTTTTTGATAATGTATTGGGAGTCACCCCTGCTCATGCAAATTCCTACACCCCTGTCCAAACATTAAACGAATTTAGTTTCCAGCCAATCCACGAAAGTAATGTTCTGAAACAACTGTCCTACCTCAAAGGGTCCTCCTCTACCGGAGCAGATAGTATTCCCGTCTTTGCTCTACTAACTGTTGGTCACCTAATATACAAACCTATAGCCCATATTTTCAACCTGTCCATCAAAGAAGCATCAGTTCCTCTAGAATGGATACATTCCTATGTCCGTCCACTTCACAAAGGGGTCCCTAAAGAGGATCCAAATAATTACCGACCTATCTCAATTGATGAAATTTTTTGAAAATGTATTGACCTACCAAATTAGCAGTTTCTTGTCAACCAACAATCTACTACATCTAAAACACTCCGGGTTCCGAAAAAAATACAGCACCACGTCTGCTGCATTAGACTCTCTGAATCACATTTACAGTAGCCTTGATAATAAGCAGTACTGTGCCTGTCTTTTTCTAGACCTGTCCAAAGCTTTTGATACAGTAGACCACAACACCCTGCTTAGTAAACTAAGTTGCCTCGGTTTTTTCTGAAAACGCAGTAAATGGTTACAAAATAACCTCTTTTCTCGCACCCAAACTGTATTCACAGATGGTTGCAGGTCAAACAGTGTTAAGATAACAAAAAGGGTTCCACAGGGTTCCATCCTCGGCCCCCTTTTGTTCTCTCTTTATGTAAATGACTTGGGCACTCACCTGGATCATTCCAGGATTAATCTATTTGCAAGTGACACGATACTGATTACTGCTGGCCGCTCTCCGGATGACGTGATTGCTAAGCTACAGGGTGATTTCAACAAACTACAACATCAGCTAGTTGCTCTTAAACTAGTCCTGAATACCTCCAAAACCAAGGTGCTATGCTTCTCACCAGGACTAAAGCAGGAAGTTATTTTCCCCCAATTACATTCCTTGAATAATTATCAAATAGAGCAAGTCAAGATCTATAAGTATCTTGGGCTCATCCTGGATTCAAAACTGAATTTTGAAGATCACATTGATTATATTGGTAAAAAGACAAAAATAAAAATTGGTTTTCTGTATCGACATAAGCACTGCTTCCCCACCAATGTTCAGCTACCATACTGCCTCTATTTGACTACTGTGACATCGTGTATAAATCAGCCCCAAGTACTGTACTGAAGAAGCTTGATTCCATCTATCACTCGGCCTTAAGATTTGCATTGAACTGCCCATATAGGACTCACCACTGTGATCTCTACATTGGGTCAAACTTAACATCTCTTAATGTTCGACGGCTTGTGCTCTAGATCTTATTTATTCACGATGTACTTACAAAAAAATCCGCGGACTATCTGCTGGATCACCTCTCTGTTTCAAAGAACAAATTTGACCTCAGGTCTTCGCTCATTTACCAGCTTCATATTCACTATTGCCGTACAAAAACTGGAGGAAGGGCCTTTGCTATTGATGCCCCCAGGGTCTGGAATGCTATTGCCAATAAACTGCAACTTAAATCGCTACCAATGAGATCTTCTCTCAAAACTGCTCTAGAGGAGTTATACACCCCTAGCTGCCACTGCTATTCATTGGCGTAAAATAAAATAAAATGTTTCGCTCCGGATGACGCTGCAAAGTATTATCTGTATTTTGATTTAGCGTGCTGTTGTTGTGAAGTAACTCATGCAGCCAGCTATGGCTCTAGGATTTGGTGTTACATGTTGTTTATGTCGTTTATTGTAAAAATTCGGTCACAGTCCCTATGATCACTGTTACGTTGCAATTATGGCTTTATTTTTTGGTGATTTCGAAAACGTTTTTTGGTTTGGACATGTTTGTTTTGTTGTAGTACGGAGTTAGACTGATGGCCTTAATCTAAGTTTTCTTGTGGTTGTTGTTGTTTGATTTGCATCCCACTGGGATTTTTTGCACACAGCGTTGGTGTACGGTGCTTTTTTCAGGAATATTTTGCTGTTTTTTTTCATGGATTTTCTGTTTGCACAGTCACATAGTCACTTTAAGATGTTTCCTTGTTCGTGTTTTTGTTTTTTTTGTTTGTTGTGGTTGCACCCGATTCAAGAGCCGAATGGCTCACACGGCTATACCAAAATAAACTGAAAATAAACTGAAACTGTGCGAGTCTACGGGCCTCTATCTGAGTCGAGGGATCTCTGTCTGAGTCTATGGATCCTTGTATGAGTCTATGGGTCTATGTGTCTCTGTGTGAGTCTGTTGGTCTCTATGTGGGTCTCTATTTGCACTTGCCCCAACTATGAAAGGCTACACGGGAGAGCTTTGTCTCTTGGCGCGAGTGATGGGCATTTCGCTGAGGTGACGTCATGAGTGTATACCCTTGATGACGTTATAAGTGTATACTCTTGGTGACGTCATGAGTGTATACCGTTGGTGACGTCACGCGCGTTGCCATGGACGCGTTGTAAACAACACAAGGGCAGCAGCAACTACAACCACAACTACTACAGCCACACAGCTACAACTACAGCCACAACTACTACAGCCACAACTACTACAGCCACAACTACTACAGCCACAACAGCTACAACTACAGCCACAACTACTACAGCCACAACTACTACAGCCACAACAGCCACAACTGCTACAGCCACAACTGCTACAGCCACAACTGCTACAGCCACAACTGCTACAGCCACAACAGTTACAACAACAACAGCCACAACTACAGGTGCAACTACTGCAGCTACAACTACTACAGCCACAACTACAACAGCCACAACTACAACAGCTGGAGCAGCAACTGTAACTGCAGCGACAGCTACAACAACAGCTACAACAACAACAGCTACAACTACAACAGTTACAACAACTACAACAACAGCCACAACTACAGGTGCAACTACTGCAGCTACAACTACTGCAGCTACAACTACTACAGCTACAACTACTACAGCCACAACTACTACAGCCACAACTACTGCAGCCACAACAGCTACAACTACAGCCACAACTACTACAGCCACAACTACTACAGCCACAACTACTACAGCCACAACTACTACAGCCACAACTACTACAGCCACAACAGCTACAACTACAACAGTTACAACAACAACAGCCACAACTACAGGTGCAACTACTGCAGCTACAACTACTACAGCCACAACTACAACAGTTACAACTACTACAGCTACAACTACTACAGCTACAACTACAACAGCCACAACAACTACAACAGCTGGAGCAGCAACTGTAACTGCAGCGACAGCTACAACAACAACAACAGCTACAACAACAGCTACAACTACAACAGTTACAACTACTACAGCTACAACTACAACAGCTACAACAACAGCCACAACAGCTACAACAGCTACAGCTACAACAGCTACAACAACAACTACAACAACTACAACAACAGCTACAACTACAACAACAACAACAGCTACTACAACAGCTACTACAACAGCTACAACTACAACAACAGCTACAGCAGGCGGAGGGGCCAGCGAGGTCGGCGCGATGCCTCCCAAGAAGGCGAAGGGCAGCAAGGGGGGGGGCAGCAAGGGGGGGGGCAGCAAGGGGGGGGGCAGCAAGGGGGGGGGCAGCAAGAAGACGGCGGAGGGCGCGGGCGGCAGCGAGGAGGCGGCGGGGGGGTCCCTGGCGGGGGGGTACCTGGCGGGGGGGTCCCTGGCGGGGGGGTCCCTGGCGGGGGGGTCCCTGGCGGGGGGGTCTCTGGCGCTGCAGATGCGCGACCTGGAAGGGAGACTCGCCAGGCGAGTACACGGGGGGGGGGGGGGGTACACATACACAGAGTACACACACACAGAGTACACACACAGAGTACACACACACAGAGTACACACACAGAGTACACACACACAGAGTACACACACAGAGTACACACACACAGAGTACACACACAGAGTACACACACACATAGAGTACACACACACAGAGTACACACACACACACATAGAATACACACACACACAGAGTACACACACAGAGTACACACAGAGAGAGAGAGTACACACACAGAGTACACACACACAGAGTACACACACAGAGTACACACACACAGAGTACACACACAGAGAATACACACAGAGAATACACACACACAGAGTACACACACATAGAGTACACACACAGAGTACACACACACACAGAATACACACACACACACAGTACACACACACACAGAGTACACACACACACATAGAGTACACACACACAGAGTACACACACAGAGTACACACACACAGAGTACACACACACAGAGTACACACAGAGAATACACACACACAGAGTACACACACATAGAGTACACACACAGAGTACACACACACACAGAATACACACACACACACAGTACACACACACATAGAGTACACACACACACAGAGTACACACACACAGAGTACACACAGAGTACACACACAGAGTACACACACACAGAGTACACACACAGAGTACACACACACACACACAGAATACACACACAGAGTACACACACACACAGAGTACACACACACAGAGTACACACACACACAGAGAGTACACACACACACAGAGTACACACACAGAGAGTACACACACACACAGAATACACACAGAGTACACACACACATAGAGTACACACACACAGAGAGTACACATACACAGAGTACACACACATACAGAGTACACACACACAGAGTACACACACACACAGAGTACGCACACACAGAGTACACACACACATAGTACACACACACAGAGTACACACACAGAGTACACACACACAGAGTACGCACACACAGAGTACACACACACACAGAGTACACACACAGAGAGTACACACACACAGAGTACACACACACACAGAGAGTACACACACACAGAGTACACACACAGAGTATATATATACACACAGAGTACACACACAGAGAGTACACACACACAGAGTACACACAGAGAGTACACACACACAGAGTACACACAGAGTATATATATACACACAGAGTACACACACACAGAGTACACACACACTGAGTACACACACAGAGAGTACACACACAGAGTACACACAAACAGAGAATACACACAGAGTACAGACACACTGAGTACACACACAGAGAGTACACACACAGAGTACACACACACACTGAGAGAGTACACACACACAGAGTACACAGAGAGAGAGTACACACACACACAGAGTACACACACAGAGAGTACACACACAGAGTACACACACAGAGTACACACAAACAGAGAATACACACACAGAGTACACACACACAGAGTACACACACAGAGAGTACACACACACAGAGTACACACACACAGAGTACACACACAGAGAGTACACACACAGAGAGTACACACACAGAGAGTATACAGAGAGAGAGAGAGAGTACACACACACACAGAGAAGGTACACACACATAGTTCACACACAGAGAATACACACAGTACACACACACACAGAGTACACACACAGAGAGTACACACACACAGAGAGTACACACACACAGAGAGTACACAGAGAGAGTACACAGAGAGAGAGAGTACACACAGAGAGAGTACACACACAGAGAGAGTACACAGAGAGAGAGAGTACACAGAGAGAGAGAGTACACACACACAGAGAGAGAGTACACACAGAGAGAGTACACACAGAGAGAGTACACACACATAGAGAGAGTACACACAGAGAGAGTACACAGAGAGAGTACACACAGAGAGACTACACAGAGAGAGAGTACACGGGGAGGGGGGGGGGGTACACAGAGACACTTTTGACTTTTAAACAACTTTTATTGCCGCCAGCAGCAACAGCACTGGAGGCGATTCCGATACGAAATACACAAAGTCACCAGCAACACAAATACACAAAGTCACCAGCAACACAAATAACAAACACTCTACATCCACGTGCTGTGGCGCTAAATGCACCGCGCACAACACGAAATAAAAGTCACGTGGTGGTGGTGGTGGTCATCGCGCACGCCACGGTGACGAGCGAGCGCTTCAGAAGGTGAACACGTGGGGTGGTGCCGTCCACGCTGGTACAGAGAGGGGCTTGTCCGGCTCCCCAGCGTTAGAAGAAGACGCGCTGCACATCACCGACACGTGTGTGTGTCACGTGGCGTGCTCCAGCCGGAGCCGCGCCTTGAGCAGGCCCCTGAACACTGGAAGCAGCACAGAGCAGCCGTCAGTGTCACCTTGCAGCGTCTTGTTCCTCGTTCTGTACACCGCCAACTTCGCCTGACCACAGGCGAAGTTGGCGAGGTCATGGCGCTTGATAGCCAGGTAAGGCACCTGGCGAAGCTGCTGTTGTAGAAGGGCACCCCCAGTTTCCTGAAGATGTCCCCCAAATGCCGGAACATTGGTTTGAGCCGCTGGCAGTGTAAGTACCGGTGGGGCAGATCCTCCCTGGCACCGCAGGAGATGCACCAAGTCTGTTACCCCTGGCGAGATTCGGCTGAGCCACACGGCCGATGGCAACGTGCAGTGTACCAACCTCCACTGGAGGTCACCGCAGCGTTTGGCTACGGGAGACTTGTACATTTGTTTACACTGAGGGGCGGTCGCAATGAGGGGAGAGAAATGGTCTCTCCATTTGGTGTCCGGTAGGTCGGCCAGGTCCCAGGAATGCATCGCCTTGACACAGCCACGTGTAGAGCGCTGTGTTTGGGGCGCTCTACAGGGGCACGTTCCTGCAGCCTCGGAGCTTCAGTAGCTTGCCGGAGTCGCTGTGGCCAGGGGGCGGCGTGCAGGAGAAGCACAACTCCGGGAAGGAGGAGGAGGGGGGGCCGCCACCATCCCCCGGTGCCTCCAGCTTCAGGCGCAGCTCCTTCATGGCTCGGAGCGACGTCCCACAGAAGCTTCTCCGCGGCGAGCATGGAGTGGAGTTCCACTTGGGCTGGTGGGCCTGCACGAGGTGGAAGACTGTCCGCAGCCCTGCTGATGTGAGGCGTTGAGCCAGGGTCCTCCCTCCTCTGATCCCCTGTAAGAGGCCGCTGCAGAACAAGGGGCTCGTTCAGGAACTGCGCGAGGTCGTAGGGCGCCCTCGTTCTGCTCCACTCGAAGCTCCGCCACGCGTCCAAGAGGCTTTGGTGATAACCCGGCAGCCTCGTGTAGTCGACCAGGCTCAGGTCCATCAGGAAGAGCTCCTGTCCGTACCCCAGGCACCCCCCTGCATTCCTCAGCAGGGCGAGGGCCGGCGACTTCCAGGGTAGCTCCTCCCGGTCGTACAGCAGCCGCCTGACCGCCATGAGCCTGAAACTCGTGACCCTAGTGACGACGTCCACCAGCCCCTGGCCGCCCTCGCCCACCGGCAGGCAGAGAACGCCCGGCCTGAGCCGGTGCTTCCCGTGCCAGACGAAGTGCGCGAGTGAGCGGTTGACTCTGGTGAGTAGCCAAGCAGGAGGCTTGGCCACTCACCTGGCAGCATCATCCGTGCCACAGCACGGATGCTGCTGGCAGAGCGCGGAGGCGTCGTGCGCGTCATTGAGCACGACGCATCACGACGTCGTCGTCTGCGTAAGCCGAGAGCTTGACGACCGCGTTCTCAGGTCCTGGAACTCTGAGGCCAGACAGACTTCGTCTCAGGTGGTGTAGCAGTGGCTCAATGGACAGGGCGTACAGCAGCCCCGAGAGGGGGCATCCCTGTCTGACCCCCCTCGTCATAGGGAACGGGGCGCCGAGCCGCTGGTTTATCTTCAAGAGGCTGGATGTGCCCCCGTGTACAGGAGCCTAACGTGCGAGATGAAGGCTTGGCCGAAGCCGAGCGACGTTAGGAGTTTGTCCACGGTGCTCGTGGCTCACCCTGTCAAAGGCCTTCTCCTGATCTAAGAAGAGGAGGCCCAAGTCCACGTTGTGCGCTTCTGCAAGGGAGATTACGTCTCTGACCGTACCGATGTTGTCGTATATGCACCGTCCGGGGATGCAATACGACTGTTCCGACAGGATCAGCTGACCCAGCGCTGTCTTGAGATGCTTTGCCAGCACCTTGGAGAAGATTTTGTAGTCGGCCCACAAGAAGGACACGGGTCGCCAGTTCACGACGAGATGCAGGTCCCCCTTCTTGGGTAGCAGGGAGACCACCGCCCTCCTGCAGCTCTGTGGGAGTTCCCCCTTCTGCAGGCTCTCCGTGAACAATTGTAGTAGTGGAGGGCCAAGCTCATCCCAGAAGCACGCATCAAACTCAACCGGCAGGCCGTCAATCCCCGGGGCTTTACCGGCTGCGAGCCCTTTCACAGCGGTGTGGAGCTCCTGCAGGGTGACGGGGCTGTCCAGACGATCCCGCTCGGGGACCCCTAAGGTAGGGCCCCCGTCCAGTAACTCCCGGACAGCCCCGTCGTGTACGGTTTTGGCGGCGAAAAGTTGTGAGTATAAATCCGTGGCGGTCTTGGCGATCTCGCTCTCAGATATTGCTGTTTGTCCATCTGGGGTTCGCAAACTGGACATTTTCGTGGTGTTGGCCGGTGCTTTGTTTAAGCGGAAGAAAAATGTATAGGGAGAGTCCATCTGCGACAGGTGCTGCATCTTTTTGCACACAAAAGCTCGATGTGCCTGCTCGTCCGTGATGGACCTGAAAAGCCACTGCTTCTGCAGTAGCGTCTCACCCTGCTGCGCGTCGTGGGATGAGCTCAGCTCCGCCTCTAGCGCCAGCAGCTCCTTCTGCAGTTGGCACGCCACCTCGTTCTTGGCGGCGGCGTGCTGGCTCATGAACTTCTGACAGAGAGCCCTGACCTGCGCACAGAGAGAGTACACGGCGTACACAGAGAGAGTACACGGAACACAATACACGGTAGAGTACACGTGTGTGTGTGTATGTGTGAGTGCACGTGTGTTTACTTTAACCACTCCATCAGACACCATCCGAAGTGCACCTAGCCTGGCACAAGCGCGTGTTGACATCATCGTCACTCAATGGCGAATGCCGCGTGTGGCTGTGAGCGGTTGCGCAGTGCTTAGCGCTCCTACCCGCTCACGGCCAACAACACGGGTGACGAATATCTGAACCGGTCCTGAACCTCCACCCCCCCTAGGTCGACTCAGCTTTAAATGAGTACCTGGTCCGGTGTAGAGTCAACGTCGCCGCCGGGCTAGACAGAGGCGGTCGGGCGTGTTGCTGGCTACCAGGGCCTCCAGAGATTAAAGTGAAAAGTTAATTCATTTGTGAATGCTGAACTATGTTTGTTGTTAGCCTTGTAAAAATTAATTATTTTTTCTTTGACTTTGTTTTCCTTTTGAAAATATTACTGGGGGTTCAAAGAAAATAACAGAATAACTAAAAAATCTACGACGTTTCGATCGCAACACAAGCAATCGAAACGTCGTAGTTTTTTGTTTATTTTCTTTGAACCTATCTACGTGACTTTACCGAAAGACCCAATAATATTAATTACTGCAGCCACGAAAGCTTTAAGTCAAGATTACTGGGGGCCTCACAGTACCTGTAACCCAGGGGTCTACAAAGATCTTGATGCGGCCTTGCTGGCCACCCACCCCCTCGTGTACATGCTCACCTTGACATGCTCACCTTGACATGCTCACCTTGACATGCTCACCTTGACATGCTTACCTTGACATGCTCACCTTGACATGCTCACCTTGACATGCTCACCATGACATGCTCACCTTGAAACCCTCACCTTGACATGCTCACCTTGACATGCTCACCTTGACATGCTCACCTTGACATGCTCACCTTGACATGCTCACCTTGAAACCCTCACCTTGACATGCTCACCATGACATGCTCACCTTGACATGCTCACCTTGACACGCTCACCTTGAAACCATCACCATGACATGCTCACCTTGACATGCTCACCTTGACATGCTCACCTTGACATGCTCACCTTGACATGCTCACCTTGACATGCTTACCTTGACATGCTCACCTTGACATGCTCACCTTGAAACCCTCACCTTGACATGCTCACCTTGACACGCTCACCTTGAAACCATCACCATGACATGCTCACCTTGACATGCTCACCTTGACATGCTCACCTTGACATGCTCACCTTGACATGCTCACCTTGACATGCTCACCTTGACATGCTCACCTTGACATGCTCACCTTGACATGCTCACCTTGACATGCTCACCTTGACATGCTCACCTTGACATGCTCACCTTGACATGCTCACCTTGAAACCCTCACCTTGACACGCTCACCTTGACATGCTCACCTTGACATGCTCACCATGACATGCTCACCTTGACACGCTCACCTTGAAACCATCACCATGACATGCTCACCTTGACATGCTCACCTTGACATGCTCACCTTGACATGCTCACCTTGACATGCTCACTTGACATGCTCACCTTGACATGCTCACCTTGACATGCTCACCTTGAAACCCTCACCTTGACATGCTCACCTTGACATGCTCACCTTGAAACCATCACCATGACATGCTCACCTTGACATGCTCACCATGACATGCTCACCTTGAAACCCCCACCTTGACTTGCTCACCTTGACATGCTCACCTTGATATGCTCACCTTGAAACCTCTCTGAATGCCAGAGGCCCTACCCGTGATATCGATATGCGTAATCTACTCACCCCCTCACCCTCCCACCCACTCATCCCCTCTCCCTCTCACTCACTCACTCACCCACTCACCCTCTCACCTACTCACCCTCTCACCCAATCACCCACTCACCCTCTCACCTACTCACCCTCTCACCCTATCACCCTCCCACCCACTCACCCACTCATCCCCTCACCCACTCACCCTCTCACCCACTCACCCTCTCACCCTCTCACCCACTCACCCTCTCACCCTCTCACCCGCTCACCCTCTCACCCTCCCACCCACTCACCCACTCACCCTCTCACCCACTCACCCTCTCACCCACTAACCCACTCACCCTATCACCCGATCAACCTCTCACCCTCTCACCCACTCGCCCACTCGCCCACTCGCCCCCTCACCCCCTCGCCCCCTCGCCCCCTCACCCCCTCACCCACTCGCCCCCTCAGCCACTCGCCCTCTGACCCACTTACCCTCTGACCCACTCACCCTCTGACCAACTCACCCCGCGCTCACCCAGGTACAAGCTCAAGTGTGACGAGCTAGAGGTGGAGCGTGCCGGGGTGGACGCTCGCCTCGATGCTGAGATGAGCGCTCGCAAGGAGGGGGTCGCCTTCCTCAAGGTGCAAGCGCCGCGGTCGGGGTCGGGATGGGCGGTGTGGGGTTCCACCTCACCCACTCACCCGCTCACTCACCCAATCACTCACTCACCCAATCACTCACCCACTCACTCACTCATTCACTCACTCACTCACTCACCCACTCACTCACTCACCCACTCACTCACTCATTCACTCACTCACCCACTCACTCACTCACCCAATCACTCACTCACCCAATCACTCACTCACTCACCCACTCACTCACTCACCCACTCACTCACTCACTCACCCAATCACTCACTCACTCACTCAGCCACTCACTCACTCACTCACCCACTCACTCACTCATTCACTCACTCACTCACTCACCCAATCACTCACTCACTCACCCACTCACTCACTCACCCACTCACTCACTCATTCACTCACTCACCCACTCACTCACTCACCCACTCACTCACCCACTCACCCACTCACCCAATCACTCACCCACTCACTCACCCACTCACCCACTCACTCACCCAATCACTCACCCACTCACTCACCCACTCACCCACTCACTCACCCAATCACTCACTCACTCACTCACCCACTCACTCACTCACCCACTCACTCACCCACTCATCCGCTCACTCACTCACCCACTCACCCACTCACTCACTCACTCACCCACTCACTCACCCACTCACCCACTCACCCAATCACTCACCCACTCACTCACCCACTCACCCACTCACTCACCCAATCACTCACCCACTCACTCACCCACTCACCCACTCACTCACCCAATCACTCACTCACTCACTCACCCACTCACTCACTCACCCACTCACTCACCCACTCACCCACTCACTCACTCATTCACTCACTCACTCACTCACCCAATCACTCACTCACTCACCCACTCACTCACTCACCCACTCACTCACTCATTCACTCACTCACCCACTCACTCACTCACCCACTCACTCACCCACTCACCCACTCACCCAATCACTCACCCACTCACTCACCCACTCACCCACTCACTCACCCAATCACTCACCCACTCACTCACCCACTCACCCAATCACTCACTCACTCACTCACCCACTCACTCACTCACCCACTCACTCACCCACTCATCCGCTCACTCACTCACCCACTCACCCACTCACTCACTCACTCACCCACTCACTCACCCACTCACCCACTCACCCAATCACTCACCCACTCACTCACCCACTCACCCACTCACTCACCCAATCACTCACCCACTCACTCACCCACTCACCCACTCACTCACCCAATCACTCACTCACTCACTCACCCACTCACTCACTCACCCACTCACTCACCCACTCATCCGCTCACTCACTCACCCACTCACTCACTCACCCAATCACTCACCCACTCACTCACCCACTCACCCACTCACTCACCCAATCACTCACTCACTCACTCACCCACTCACTCACTCACCAGCCTGGTCTCACTCACCCACTCACTCACCAGCCTGGCCTCACTCACTCACCCACTCACTCACTCACTCACCCACTCACTCACTCACCCACTCACTCACTCACCCAATCACTCACTCACTCACTCACCCACTCACTCACTCACTCACCAGCCTGGTCTCACTCACCCACTCACTCACCAGCCTGGCCTCACTCACTCACCCACTCACTCACTCACTCACCCACTCACTCACTCACCCACTCACTCACTCACCCACTCACTCACTCACTCACCCACTCACTCACTCACCCACTCACTCACTCACTCACCCACTCACTCACTCACCCACTCACTCACTCACTCACCCAATCACTCACTCACTCACTCAGCCACTCACTCACTCACTCACCCACTCACTCACTCATTCACTCACTCACTCACTCACCCACTCACTCACTCACCCACTCACTCACTCATTCACTCACTCACCCACTCACTCACTCACCCAATCACTCACTCACCCAATCACTCACTCACTCACCCACTCACTCACTCACCCACTCACTCACTCACTCACCCAATCACTCACTCACTCACTCAGCCACTCACTCACTCACTCACCCACTCACTCACTCATTCACTCACTCACTCACTCACCCAATCACTCACTCACTCACCCACTCACTCACTCACCCACTCACTCACTCATTCACTCACTCACCCACTCACTCACTCACCCACTCACTCACCCACTCACCCACTCACCCAATCACTCACCCATACTCACCCACTCACCCACTCACTCACCCAATCACTCACCCACTCACTCACCCACTCACCCACTCACTCACCCAATCACTCACTCACTCACTCACCCACTCACTCACTCACCCACTCACTCACCCACTCATCCGCTCACTCACTCACCCACTCACCCACTCACTCACTCACTCACCCACTCACTCACCCACTCACCCACTCACCCAATCACTCACCCACTCACTCACCCACTCACCCACTCACTCACCCAATCACTCACCCACTCACTCACCCACTCACCCACTCACTCACCCAATCACTCACTCACTCACTCACCCACTCACTCACTCACCCACTCACTCACCCACTCACCCACTCACTCACTCATTCACTCACTCACTCACTCACCCAATCACTCACTCACTCACCCACTCACTCACTCACCCACTCACTCACTCATTCACTCACTCACCCACTCACTCACTCACCCACTCACTCACCCACTCACCCACTCACCCAATCACTCACCCACTCACTCACCCACTCACCCACTCACTCACCCAATCACTCACCCACTCACTCACCCACTCACCCAATCACTCACTCACTCACTCACCCACTCACTCACTCACCCACTCACTCACCCACTCATCCGCTCACTCACTCACCCACTCACCCACTCACTCACTCACTCACCCACTCACTCACCCACTCACCCACTCACCCAATCACTCACCCACTCACTCACCCACTCACCCACTCACTCACCCAATCACTCACCCACTCACTCACCCACTCACCCACTCACTCACCCAATCACTCACTCACTCACTCACCCACTCACTCACTCACCCACTCACTCACCCACTCATCCGCTCACTCACTCACCCACTCACTCACTCACCCAATCACTCACCCACTCACTCACCCACTCACCCACTCACTCACCCAATCACTCACTCACTCACTCACCCACTCACTCACTCACCAGCCTGGTCTCACTCACCCACTCACTCACCAGCCTGGCCTCACTCACTCACCCACTCACTCACTCACTCACCCACTCACTCACTCACCCACTCACTCACTCACCCAATCACTCACTCACTCACTCACCCACTCACTCACTCACTCACCAGCCTGGTCTCACTCACCCACTCACTCACCAGCCTGGCCTCACTCACTCACCCACTCACTCACTCACTCACCCACTCACTCACTCACCCACTCACTCACTCACCCACTCACTCACTCACTCACCCACTCACTCACTCACCCACTTACTCACCCACTCACTCACTCACTTACCCACTCACTCACTCACCCACTGACTCACCCACTCACTCACTCACCCACTGACTCACCCACTCACTCACTCACCCACTCACTCACTCACCCACTCACTCACCCACTGACTCACCCACTCACTCACTCACTTACCCACTCACTCACTCACTCACCCACTGACTCACTCACTCACCCACTCACTCACTCACCAGCCTGGTCTCACTCACCCACTCACTCACTCACCAGCCTGGCCTCACTCACTCACCCACTCACTCACTCACTCACCCACTCACTCACTCACCCACCCACTCACTCTCTCACCCACTCACTCACTCACCCACCCACCCACTCACTCACCCACTTACTCACTTACTCACTCACTCACTCCTCACTCACTCACTCACTTCTCACTCACTCACCAGCCTGGTCTCACTCACTTACCCACTCACTCACTCACCAGCCAGTTCTCACTCACTCCTCACTCACTCACTCCTCACTCACTCACTCCTCACTCACCAGCCAGGTCTCACTCACTCCTCACTCACTCCTCACTCACTCACTCATAAGCCTGGTCTCACTCACTCCTCACTCACTCACTCACTCCTCACTCACTCACTCACCCACTCACCCACTCACCCTCTCACCCACTCACTCACTCACCCTCTCTCTCACTCACTCACTCACTTAAATACATCAGCTCACTCCTCACTCACTCACTCACCAGCCAGGCCTCACTCACTCCTCACTCACTCACTCAATCACTACTCACTCACTCACTCCTCACTCACTCACTCACCCACCCACTCACTCTCTCACCCACTCACTCACTCACCCACCCACCCACTCACTCACCCACTTACTCACTTACTCACTCACTCACTCCTCACTCACTCACTCACTTCTCACTCACTCACCAGCCTGGTCTCACTCACTTACCCACTCACTCACTCACCAGCCAGTTCTCACTCACTCCTCACTCACTCACTCCTCACTCACTCACTCCTCACTCACCAGCCAGGTCTCACTCACTCCTCACTCACTCCTCACTCACTCACTCATAAGCCTGGTCTCACTCACTCCTCACTCACTCACTCACTCCTCACTCACTCACTCACCCACTCACCCACTCACCCTCTCACCCACTCACTCACTCACTCACCCTCTCACCCTCTCTCTCACTCACTCACTTCTCACTCACTCCTCACTCACTCACTCACCAGCCAGGCCTCACTCACTCCTCACTCACTCACTCAATCACTACTCACTCACTCACTCCTCACTCAATCACTCACTCCTCACTCACTCACTCATCAGCCTGGTCGTCACTCACTCCTCACTCACTCACTCCACTCACTCACTCACTCACTCCTCACTCACTCACTCACTCCACTCACTCACTCACTCCTCACTCACTCACTCCTCACTCACTCACTCCTCACTCACTCACTCCTCACTCACTCACTCACTCCTCACTCACTCCTCACTCACTCACTCACTCCTCACTCACTCACTCACTCCTCACTCACTCCTCACTCACTCACTCACTCCTCACTCACTCCTCACTCACTCACTCCTCCCACTCCTCCTCACTCACTCACTCCTCACTCACTCACTCCTCACTCACTCACTCACTCACTCCTCACTCACTCACTCACTCACTCCTCACTCACTCCTCACTCACTCACTCACTCCTCACTCACTCACTCACTCCTCACTCACTCCTCACTCACTCCTCACTCACTCACTCACTCCTCACTCACTCACTCACTCTCACTCACTCACTCACTCACTCCTCACTCACTCCTCACTCACTCACTCACTCCTCACTCACTCCTCACTCACTCACTCACTCCTCACCACTCACTCCTCACTCACTCACTCACTCCTCACTCACTCACTCCTCACTCACTCCTCACTCACTCACTCACTCACTCCTCACTCACTCCCCACTCACTCCCCACTCACTCACTCACTCTTCACTCACTCACTCACTCACTCCTCACTCACTCCTCACTCACTCACTCCTCACTCACTCACTCACTCACTCCTCACTCACTCACTCACTCCCCTCACTCACCTCACTCCCACTCACTCACCTCACTCACTCACTCACTCCTCACTCACTCACTCCTCACTCACTCACTCCTCACTCAATCCTCACTCACTCACTCCTCACTCACTCACTCCTCACTCACTCCTCACTCACTCACTTACTCCTCACTCCTCACTCACTTCTAACTCACTCACTCACTTCTAACTCACTCCTCACTCACTCCTCACTCACTCACTCCTCACTCACTCACTCCTCACTCACTCACTCACGCACTCACTCTTCACTCACTCACTCACTCCTCACTCACTCCTCACTCACTCACTCCTCACTCACTCACTCCTCACTCACTCACTCCTCACTCACTCACTCACTCCACTCACTCACTCACTCCTCACTCACTCACTCCTCACTCACTCAATCACTCCTCACTCACTCCTCACCCTCACTCACTCACTCCTCACTCACTCACTCCACTCACTCACTCACTCACCTCACTCACTCCCTCACTCTCACTCACTCCTCACTCACTCACTCCTCACTCACTCCTCACTCACTCACTCCTCATCACTCACTCACTCCACTCACTCACTCACTCCTCACTCACTCACTCACTCCTCACTCACTCACTCCTCACACTCACTCACTCCTCATCTCACACACTCACTCACTCACTCCTCACTCACTCCTCACTCACTCACTCCACTCACTCACTCACACCTCACTCACTCACTCACTCCTCAATCACTCCTCACTCACTCACTCCACTCACTCACTCACTCCTCACTCACCACTCCTCACTCACTCACTCACTCCTCACTCACTCACTCACCACTCACTCCTCACTCACTCACTCCTCACTCACTCACTCCTCACTCACCTCACTACTCACTCCTCCACTCACTCTCCTCCTCACCACTCACTCCTCACTCACTCACCCCTCCACTCTCTCACTCCTCACTCACTCACTCCTCACTCACACACTCCCTCACTCACTCACTCCTCACTCACTTCTAACTCACTCCTCACTCACTCCTCACTCACTCACTCACTCCTCACTCACTCCTCACTCACTCACTCCTCACTCACCTCACTCACTCCACTCACTCACTCACTCACTCACTCACTCACTCCACTCACTCCTCACTCACTCACTCACTCCTCACTCACTCACTCACTCTCACTCACTCACTCACTCTCACTCACTCACTCCTCACTCACTCCTCACTCACTCACTCCACTCACTCACTCACTCCTCACTCACTCACTCACCTCACTCACCTCACTCACTCACTCCTCACTCACTCCTCACTCACTCCTCACTCACTCACTCACTCCTCACTCACTCCTCACTCACTCACTCACGCACTCACTCCTCACTCACTCACTCCTCACTCACTCACTCCTCACTCACTCACTCCTCACTCCACTCACTTCACTCCTCACTCACTCACTCACGCACTCACTCCTCACTCACTCACTCCTCACTCACTCACTCCTCACTCACTCACTCACTCCTCTCCACTCACTCACTCACTCCTCACTCACTCACTCCACTCACTCCTCACCTCACTCCTCACTCACTCACTTCACTCACTCCTCACTCACTCACTCACTCCTCACTCACTCACTCCTCCACTCACTCACTCACTCCTCACTCACTCACTCACTCCTCACTCACTCACTCCTCACTCACTCACCCTCCTCACTCACTCACTCACGCACTCACTCCTCACTCACTCCTCACTCACTCACTCCACTCACTCACTCACTCCTCACTCACTCACTCACTCCTCACTCACTCCTCACTCACTCACTCCACTCACTCACTCACTCCTCACTCACTCACTCACTCACTCACTCTCACTCCTCACTCACTCACTCACGCACTCACTCCTCACTCACTCACTCCTCACTCACTCACTCCTCACTCACTCACTCACTCCACTCACTCACTCACTCCTCACTCACTCACTCCTCACTCACACTCCTCACTCACTCCTCACTCACTCACCTCACTCACTCACTCCACTCACTCACTCCTCACTCACTCTAACTCACTCCTCACTCACTCCTCACTCACTCACTCACTCCTCACTCACTCCCTCCTCACTCACTCACTCCTCACTCACTCACTCACCTCCACTCACTCACTCACTCCTCACTCACTCACTCACTCCTCACTCACTCATCCCTCACTCACTCACTCACTCCTCACTCACTCACTCCTCACTCACTCACTCACTCACTCACTCACTCACTCCTCACTCACTCCTCACTCACTCACTCCACTCACTCACTCACTCCTCACTCACTCACTCACTCTCACTCACTCCTCACTCACTCACTCCTCACTCACTCACTCCTAACTCACTCACTCACCTCTCACTCACTCACTCCTCACTCACTCACTCCTCACTCACTCCTCACTCACTCACTCCTCACTCACTCACTCACTCACTCACTCACTCACTCCTCACTCACTCCTCACTCACTCACTCCACTCACTCACTCACTCCTCACTCACTCACTCACTCCTCACTCACTCCTCACTCACTCACTCCCACTCCTTCACTCCTAACTCACTCACTCACTCCACTCACTCACTCCTCACTCACTCCTCACTCACTCACTCCTCACTCACTCACTCCTCACTCACTCACTCCTCACTCACTCACTCCTCACTCACTCACTCACTCCTCACTCACTCCTCACTCACTCACTCCCCACTCACTCACTCCTAACTCACTCACTCACTCCTCACTCACTCACTCCTCACTCACTCACTCCTCACTCACTCCTCACTCACTCACTCCTCACTCACTCACTCCTCACTCACTCACTCACTCCTCACTCCTCACTCACTCACTCACTCCTCACTCACTCACTCCCCACTCACTCACTCCTCACTCACTCCTCACTCACTCACTCCCCACTCACTCACTCCTAACTCACTCACTCACTCCCTCACTCACTCACTCCTCACTCACTCACTCCTCACTCACTCCTCACTCACTCACTCCTCACTCACTCACTCCTCACTCACTCACTCCTCACTCACTCACTCACTCCTCACTCACTCCTCACTCACTCACTCCCCACTCACTCACTCCTAACTCACTCACTCACTCCTCACTCACTCACTCCTCACTCACTCACTCCTCACCTCACCCTCACTCACTCACTCTCACTCACTCCTCACTCACTCACTCCTCACTCACTCACTCCTCACTCACTCCTCACTCCACTCACTCTCACTCACTCACTCCTAACTCACTCACTCACTCCTCACTCACTCACTCCTCACTCACTCACTCCTCACTCACTCTCTCTCACTCACTCACTCCTCACTCACTCACTCCTCACTCACTCACTCCTCACTCACTCACTCACTCCTCACTCACTCTCACTCACTCACTCCTCACTCACTCACTCCTCACTCACTCACTCACTCCTCACTCACTCACTCCACTCACTCACTCACTCACTCCTCACTCACTCCTCACTCACTCACTCCTCACTCACTCACATCCTCACACACTCACTCACTCCCCCTCACTCACTCACTCCTCACTCCTCACCTCACTCACTCCCACCACCCCACTCACCTACCCTCACCACCACCTCACCCACCACTCACCCTCACTCACTCACTCACCCTCACTCACTCACTCCCCACTCACTCACCCTCACCACCACCACTCACTCCCCCACTTCACTCACCCTAACTCACTCACTCACTCCTCACTCACTCTCACTCACTCACCTCTCACTCACTCTCACCACCACCACCACCACTCCACTCACTCACTTCTCACTCACCCACTCACTCATCACTACCCTCACCACCACTCCACTCACTCACTCACTCCTCACTCACCCTCACTCACTCACTCCACTCACTCCACTCACTCACTCACTCCTCACTCACTCACCCTCACCACCACCACCCTCACTCACTCACCCACTCACCACCCTCACCACCACCCCTCACCACCACCACCCACCACCACCACCCACTCACTCACTCCTCACTCACCACCTCTCACCACCCACTCACTCACTCCTCACTCACTCCACTCACTCACCTTTCACCACCACCACCCTCACTTACTCACTCCTCACTCACTCCACTCACTCACTCCTCACTCACTCCACTCACTCACTCACTTACTCATTCCCCCTCACTCACTCCACTCACCACCACTACCCCACTACCTCACTCACTCCCCACTCACTCACTCACCCTCACCACCACCACCAGCCAGGCTTGCCACCCACCCGTCCGCCTTTCCGTCCTGACCACTCGTGCCCCTGCGTGCGTCTCCCCGCTGTGCTGGCTGCCTTCTCTGTCCCCCCAGCCCCCTCAGCCGCCCCCCGTGCTCCCCCGTGCCCTCTGTGCTCCCGTGCCCCCGTGCCCCCCCAGAGGGAGAAGCTGGAGCGCCGTGAGGACGAGCTGGCGGAGGGCAGCGTCGTGGCTCTGGAGAGCAGTCGCGAGAGGCGGAGCGCGACGCCGCTGAGCGCCGCGCCGCCGCCTCACGTGCAGGAGCTGCAGAGACCAGAGCAGCTCAGCGCAGAGAATGCTGGGTGAGGGGGAGGGGGAGGGGGAGGGGGGAGGGGGAGAGAACGTGTTGCTGGGTGAGGGGGAGGGGGGAGGGGGAGGGGGGAGGGGAGAGGGGTAGAGAACATGTTGCTGGGTGAGGGGAGGTGAGGGGGGAGGGGGGAGGGGGAGAGAACGTGTTGCTGGGTGAGGGGAGGGGGAGGGGGGTGAGGGGAGGGGGAGAGAACGTGTTGCTGGGTGAGGGGAGGGGGGAGGGGGTGGAGGGGGGAGGGGGGAGGGGGGTGAGGGAGGAGGGGGGAGGAGAATATGTTGCTGGGTGAGGGGAGGGGGGAGGGGGGTGAGGGGGAGGGGGGCAGGGGGGAGGGGGAGGGGGAGAGAACATGTTGCTGGGTGAGGGGAGGGGGGTGAGGGGAGGGGGGTGAGGGGAGAGAACATGTTGCTGGGTGAGGGGAGGGGGAGGGGGGTGAGGGGGGAGGGGGGTGAGGGGGGAGGGGGAGGGGGGAGAGAACATGTTGCTGGGTGAGGGGGAGGGGGGTGAGGGGGAGGGGGAGGGGGAGGGGGAGAGAACATGTTGCTGGGTGAGGGGAGGGGGTGAGGGGGGAGGGGGGAGGGGAGAGGGGAGAGAACATGTTGCTGGGGTGGTGGGAGGGGAGGGGGTGAGGGGGGAGGGGGTGAGAGGGAGAGGGGGAGAGAAATATGTTGCTGGGTGAGGGGGAGGGGGAGGGAGGGGGGGGAGGGGGGAGGGGTGAGGGGGAGAGAACATGTTGCTGGGTGAGGGGGGAGGGGGGGAGGGGGGTGAGGGGGGGGAGGGGGGAGGGTGAGGGGAGGGGGGAGGGGGTGAGGGGGGAGGGGTGAGGGGGGTGAGGGGGGAGGGGGGAGAGAACATGTTGCTGGGTGAGGGGGAGGGGGGTGAGGGGGAGGGGGAGGGGGGAGGGGGGTGAGGGGGGAGGGGGGAGAGAACATGTTGCTGGGTGAGGGGGAGGGGGAGGGGGTGAGGGGGAGGGGGAGGGGGGAGGGGGGTGAGGGGGGAGGGGGGAGAGAACATGTTGCTGGGTGAGGGGGAGGGGGGTGAGGGGGAGGGGTGAGAGGGGGGAGGGGGGAGGGGGAGGAACATGTTGCTGGGTGAGGGGGAGGGGGGAGGGGGTGAGGGGGAGGGGTGAGAGGGGGGAGGGGGAGAGAACATGTTGCTGGGTGAGGGGGAGGGGGGGAGGTGGTGAGGGGGAGGGGGGAGGGGGAGAGAACATGTTGCTGGGTGAGGGGGAGGGGGGTGAGGGGGGAGGGGGGAGGGGTGAGGGGGAGAGAACATGTTGCTGGGTGAGGGGGAGGGGGGAGGGGGGAGAGGGGGAGGGGGGAGGGGTGAGGGGGAGAGAACATGTTGCTGGGTGAGGGGGGAGGGGGGGGAGGGGGTGAGGGGGAGAGAACATGTTGCTGGGTGAGGGGGAGGGGGGGTGAGGGGGAGGGGGGAGGGGGTGAGGGGGAGAGAACATGTTGCTGGGTGAGGGGTGAGGGGGTGAGGGGTGAGGACATGTTGCTGGGTGAGGGGTGAGGGGGTGAGGGGTGAGGGGTGTCTCTGTGTGTCTCTGTGTGTGTGAGTAGCAGGCAAGCTGTCTCTCTGTGTCTCTGTGTGTGTGAGTAGCAGGCAAGCTGTCTCTCTGTGTCTCTGTGTGTGTGAGTAGCAGACAAGCTGGGCTCTCTGTGTCTCTGTGTGTGTGAGTAGCAGGCAAGCTGTCTCTCTGTGTCTCTGTGTGTGTGAGTAGCAGGCAAGCTGTCTCTGTGTGTCTCTGTGTGTGTGAGTAGCAGGCAAGCTGTCTCTGTGTGTCTCTGTGTGTGTGTGAGTAGCAGGCAAGCTGTCTCTCTGTGTCTCTGTGTGTGTGAGAGTAGCAGGCAAGCTGTCTCTCTGTGTCTCTGTGTGTGAGAGTAGCAGGCAAGCTGTCTCTCTGTGTCTCTGTGTGTGTGAGTAGCAGGCAAGCTGTCTCTCTGTGTCTCTGTGTGTGAGTAGCAGGCAAGCTGTCTCTCTGTGTCTCTGTGTGTGTGTGAGTAGCAGGCAAGCTGTCTCTCTGTGTCTCTGTGTGTGAGAGTAGCAGGCAAGCTGTCTCTCTGTGTCTCTGTGTGTGAGAGTAGCAGGCAAGCTGTCTCTCTGTGTCTCTGTGTGTGTGAGTAGCAGGCAAGCTGTCTCTCTGTGTCTCTGTGTGTGTGAGTAGCAGGCAAGCTGTCTCTCTGTGTCTCTGTGTGTGTGTGAGTAGCAGGCAAGCTGTCTCTCTGTGTGTGTGAGTAGCAGGCAAGCTGTCTCTCTGTGTGTGTGAGAAGCAGGCAAGCTGTCTCTCTGTGTCTCTGTGTGTGTGAGTAGCAAGCAAGCTGTCTCTCTGTGTCTCTGTGTGTGAGCGTAGCAGGCAAGCTGGTCTCTCTGTGTCTCTGTGTCTCTCTGTGTCTCTGTGTGTGTGAGTAGCAGGCAAGCTGGCCTCTCTGTGTCTCTGTGTATGTGAGTAGCAGGCAAGCTGGCCTCTCTGTGTCTCTGTGTGTGTGAGTAGCAGACAAGCTGGTCTCTCTGTGTCTCTGTGTGTGTGAGTAGCAGGCAAGCTGTCTCTCTGTGTCTCTGTGTGTGTGTGTGAGTAGCAGGCAAGCTGTCTCTCTGTGTCTCTGTGTGTGAGAGTAGCAGGCAAGCTGTCTCTCTGTGTCTCTGTGTGTGTGAGTAGCAGGCAAGCTGTCTCTCTGTGTCTCTGTGTATGTGAGTAGCAGGCAAGCTGTCTCTCTGTGTCTCTGTGTGTGTGAGTAGCAGGCAAGCTGTCTCTCTGTGTCTCTGTGTGTGTGTGTGAGTAGCAGGCAAGCTGTCTCTCTGTGTCTCTGTGTGTGAGAGTAGCAGGCAAGCTGTCTCTCTGTGTCTCTGTGTGTGAGAGTAGCAGGCAAGCTGTCTCTCTGTGTCTCTGTGTGTGTGAGTAGCAGGCAAGCTGTCTCTCTGTGTCTCTGTGTGTGAGAGTAGCAGGCAAGCTGTCTCTCTGTGTCTCTGTGTGTGTGAGTAGCAGGCAAGCTGTCTCTCTGTGTCTCTGTGTGTGTGAGTAGCAGGCAAGCTGTCTCTGTGTGTCTCTGTGTGTGTGAGTAGCAGGCAAGCTGTCTCTCTGTGTCTCTGTGTGTGAGAGTAGCAGGCAAGCTGTCTCTCTGTGTCTCTGTGTGTGTGAGTAGCAGACAAGCTGTCTCTCTGTGTCTCTGTGTGTGTGAGTAGCAGGCAAGCTGTCTCTCTGTGTCTCTGTGTGAGTAGCAGGCAAGCTGTCTCTCTGTGTCTCTGTGTGTGTGAGTAGCAGGCAAGCTGTCTCTCTGTTTCTCTGTGTGTGAGAGTAGCAGGCAAGCTGTCTCTCTGTGTCTCTGTGTGTCTCTGTGTGTGTGAGTAGCAGGCAAGCTGTCTCTGTGTGTCTCTGTGTGTGTGAGTAGCAGGCAAGCTGTCTCTCTGTGTCTCTGTGTGTGAGAGTAGCAGGCAAGCTGTCTCTCTGTGTCTCTGTGTCTCTCTGTGTCTCTGTGTGTGTGAGTAGCAGGCAAGCCGTCTCTCTGTGTCTCTGTGTGTGTGAGTAGCAGACAAGCTGTCTCTCTGTGTCTCTGTGTGTGTGAGTAGCAGGCAAGCTGTCTCTCTGTGTCTCTGTGTGAGTAGCAGGCAAGCTGTCTCTCTGTGTCTCTGTGTGTGAGAGTAGCAGGCAAGCTGTCTCTCTGTGTCTCTCTGTGTGTGTGAGTAGCAGGCAAGCTGGTCTCTCTGTGTCTCTGTGTGTGTGAGTAGCAGGCAAGCTGTCTCTCTGTGTCTCTCTGTGTGTGTGAGTAGCAGGCAAGCTGTCTCTCTGTGTCTCTGTGTGTGTGTGAGTAGCAGGCAAGCTGTCTCTCTGTGTCTCTGTGTGTGAGAGTAGCAGGCAAGCTGTCTCTCTGTGTCTCTGTGTGTGAGAGTAGCAGGCAAGCTGTCTCTCTGTGTCTCTGTGTGTGTGTGTGAGTAGCAGGCAAGCTGTCTCTCTGTGTCTCTGTGTGTGTGTGAGTAGCAGGCAAGCTGTCTCTCTGTGTCTCTGTGTGTGAGAGTAGCAGGCAAGCTGTCTCTCTGTGTCTCTGTGTGTGTGTGAGTAGCAGGCAAGCTGTCTCTCTGTGTCTCTGTGTGTGAGAGTAGCAGGCAAGCTGTCTCTCTGTGTCTCTGTGTGTGTGTGTGAGTAGCAGGCAAGCTGTCTCTCTGTGTCTCTGTGTGTGTGAGTAGCAGGCAAGCTGGCCTCTCTGTGTCTCTGTGTGTGTGAGTAGCAGGCAAGCTGTCACTCTGTGTCTCTGTGTCTCTCTGTGTCTCTGTGTGTCTCTGTGTGTGTGAGTAGCAGGCAAGCTGGCCTCTCTGTGTCTCTGTGTGTGTGAGTAGCAGGCAAGCTGTCACTCTGTGTCTCTGTGTCTCTCTGTGTCTCTGTGTGTCTCTGTGTGTGTGAGTAGCAGGCAAGCTGGCCTCTCTGTGTCTCTGTGTGTGTGAGTAGCAGGCAAGCTGTCACTCTGTGTCTCTGTGTCTCTCTGTGTCTCTGTGTGTCTCTGTGTGTGTGAGTAGCAGGCAAGCTGGCCTCTCTGGAGGAGTTCCGCGTCCAGAAGGAGGAGCTCCTGGAGAAGTTTGCGGCGCTGGAGGCGGAGCTGCAGCGCTGCGAGGATGAGCACAAAGAGGAGATTTACTCGCTGGAGCGCCACTCCGTCATCCAGCGGGACAGGTGGCGCTCACTCGCTCGCTCGCTCACCCACAGACTCGCTCGCTCACCCACACACTCACTCACTCGCTCACCCACACACTCGCTCACTCACACACTCACTCACTCACCCACACACTCACTCGCTCACCCACACACTCACTCACTCGCTCACCCACACACTCGCTCACTCACACACTCACTCACTCACCCACACACTCACTCGCTAACCCACACACTCACTCACTCGCTAACCCACACACTCGCTCACCCACACACTCACTCACTCGCTCACCCACACACTCACTCACTCGCTTACCCACACACTCACTCACTCGCTCACCCACACACTCACTCACTCGCTCACCCACACACTTACTTCGCTCAACCACTTACTCACTCACTTGCTCACCCACACACTCACTCACTCACCCACACCCTCACTCACTCACTCACCCACACACTCACTCACTCGCTCACCCACACACTCGCTCACCCACACACTCGATCGCTCACCCACACACTCAACAACAACCGCCGTTCGCCATTAAGTGGCGGTGACGTCACCACGACGCTTGTGCCAGGCTATGTGCACCTTGCAGCCACATGAGGTGTCGAACGCCCGCTGGCAGGTCACGGGGCAGACCCAGATGCCACGGGTCGACTGAGACTCGGATCACCTGCTCACCCACTGACCCACACACTCGCTTGCTCACCCACTCACTCGCTCACCCACTCACCCACTCACTCGCTCACCCACTCACTCGCTCATACAGACACTGGCTCACCCACTCATTCGCTCACTCAGACACTCGGTCGCTCACCCACTCACTCGCTCACCCACTCACTCGCTCACCCACTCACTCGCTCATACAGACACTGGTTCACCCACTCATTCGCTCACTCAGACACTCGCTCGCTCACCCACTCACTCGCTCACTCACCCAGCCACTCACTTGCTAACCCAGCCAATCACCCACTCACCCAGCCACTCACTCACACACCCAGACAACCACTCACTCACTCACCCAGCCACTCACTCGTTCACCCAGTCACTCATCCAGGTACTCACTCACCCAGCCACTCACCCAGCCACTCACCTGCTGACCCAGCCAATCACTCAGCCACTCACTCACCCAGCCACTCACCCAGCCACTCACTCACCCAGCCACCCACTCACTCACCCAGCCACTCACCAAGACACCCACTCACTCACCCAGCCACTTACTCACCCAGCCACTCACCCACTCACCCAGCCACTCGCTCACCCAGCCACTCACCCACTCACCCAGCCACTCACTCACTCACACAGCCACCACCCAGACACCCACTAACTCACTCACGCAGCCACTCACTCGCTCAGCCAAGCCACTTATCCAGGCACTCACCGAGCCACTCACTTGCTGACCCAGCCAATCACACAGCCACTCACTCACCCAGCCACTCTTTTGCTGACCCACTCACTCGCTCACCCAGCCACTCACCCAGCCACTCCCCCCCTCGCAGGCTCAAGAAGGAGATGGTGTCGCGCGTCAACTGCGTGGCCTCCGAGTTCCGCCGCGCTTCCACGCGCCAGATGGCGGAGACGACGCGCCGGGCGCTGCGCGACACCGTCAGCTGCGCGGCGCAGCTACGGCGAGCCGCCAGCAGCGCCGCGCACGAGGAGGTGGCGGGCCGGGAGGCTCGCGAGCGTGGGGACAGCCTCGCCCGGCGCCTGCAGCTCTCGCTCGACGAGCAGGAGGAGCTGGCGCGAGCTAGCGCCGGCAAACGCAAGGTGGGAGGTGGGGGGGAAGAGGTGGTGGGGGGGGGGGAATCCTGCTCCAAACTCGTGTGTGTGTGTGGGCGAGTGGCTGTGTGGGGTGGTGTTTGTGGGTGTGTGGATGTGTGGGTGTATCGGTGTGTATGTGGGTGTGTGGGTGAGTGTGTGTGGTAGTGTGTGGCTAAACGGGGGCTCTGGACGGGTGCGAGGGGCTGGTAACCCCTTCACCTTCAATTAATTACCACGAAACCACGAATTAAACTGAAATATGTAACAAATAAGCTTGTGCCGGAGGCCCCGGGGGGCCAGGCGTCTATGACGTCTCCTGGCCAAACCCCAATTGGCGGAGCCAGGAGATTGAATACCTACCCTCGGGGCTACTCCAGAAACAACGAAAAGCCACTACGGGTGGCCACGTGGAATGTTCGAACGCTCACTGCAGAGGAGAGGCTGCCACTCCTCTGTCGGGAGCTGGACCGGTACCGCCTGGATCTATGCGGCATTCAGGAAGTCCGGTGGACCGGCTCTGGCACCTGCCATCATGAGGGGTGGACAGTCCTCTACTCGGGACAGCAGACTGCCAAACAACAGGGTGTGGGTCTTCTTTTGAACAAAAGAATGAAGGGGGCGTGGGAGCGTGGCGGTGAGGTGTGGGAAGCTGTAAGCCCCAGGCTACTTTGGGCTCGCCTTCCCATCAACCGGAGGCGAGGAGTGGTGGTCGTGATTGCTTATGCCCCCACCGAAGATGAACATCCGTGGAGGGATGCAGGCAAAGCCGATGAGTCAGATGCCTTCTATGACCTCCTGTCACAGGTGCTGGCTAAAGTGGCCCCTCGGGATAGAGTCATCATGTTGGGTGACTTCAATGCCCGAGTTGGTCATGATACTGGCACCTGGTCTGGAGTGATTGGAGGGCATGGGCCAGATCAGCTCAATACCAACGGTAGGAGGCTGCTAGATTTTTGTGCAGCCCATGGGCTTGTAATTACCAACACGCTGTTCCGGCATCGGCGCATCCACACAACATCATGGATGCATGCCGGGTCCAAGCAAGAACATCTGCTGGACTACATAGTGACGGACCAGCAAATGCGAGCCCATGTCCTTGACACCAGGACCTACAGTGGAGCTGATCTGCCCTCTGACCATCGACTAGTCATCTGTAAGATGCGCCTGCCATTCTTCCACTCCGGGGGAGGGTGTACACCCAGGACCCCATTCCAACATGAAGTGGCCTGGTCTCAGTTATCTGATGAAAGTTGCAAGCGAGAATTTTATCATCGCTTGCGGCTGGGATTGGCATCGTCCCCGACTCCTCCTGATGACGAGTGTAAATGGTCGAGGTTTAGGACTGTGACTCATGCAGCTGCAATGGCTGCTTTGGGTACGCGGTCCAGACCTCTCCAGACACCCTGGATGACAGAGGAGGTGTTCAGGATGGTTGAGAAAAAGCGACAGGCCCACTGTCATCGGCTACAGAATCCCACGTCAGAGAATGAGGAGGCTTACCGCAGCCTTCGCTCGGAGGTTCGGAGAGCCGTGAGGCGCTGCAAGGATGGGTGGTGGTCGCGGGTTGCTGAGGAGATGGAGTCTGCCTCAGTGGCCCGTGATCACAAATCTCTATTTAACTCCATCAAAAAAGTAACCTGCAGCGCCACACCTATTACCATCATTAGGGGAAAAAACGGTGATCCAATCTCCGACCCCCAGGAACAGGTTCGCAGATTTGCTGAGCATTTCTGTGAGGTCCTGGGGGAGGGAAAATCCCTCAGCCAGGAAAACATCGTGGAACAAAGTGAGGATGACCCTGCTGAGGCTGCGGTGCCTCAAATATTGGAAGAAGTCACCCCCTGTGAGTGGCTGGCTGAGGTGCCATCTGCTGAGGAAGTATTGAAGGCGATCCAGAGTCTGAGACCAGGAAAGGCAGCGGGCAGAGATGATCTCCCAAGCGAAATGCTGAGGGAGGGTGGCGTTTGTGCACAGACTGCCCTTTATGACATCATAACAACAGTCTGGACCACTGGACGGGTTCTGCAGGATTGGAAGGATGCCCTGGTGGTCCCCCTTTTTAAGAAGGGGGACCGCACAGACTGTAACAACTACAGGGGCATCTCACTCCTCAGTGTGTCGGGAAAGGTCCTGGCAAGGATTATTCAGCATCGCCTTGCCAGGCACGCTGAGGAGAGGCTTGTGGAGCCCCAATGCGGTTTCAGGAAAGGGCGGTCCTGCACAGATGCCATATTTTCTGTCCGTCTGCTACAGCAGAGGTGTAGGGAATTCCAACAAGACCTACATCTCTGCTTTATTGACCTGGTCAAGGCCTATGATACCATCAGTAGGCCTGGGCTCTGGGTCGTTCTTCGTGCTTTTGGAGTACCTGACCCTCTGCTCACGATCATTAAGGACCTTCATGATGGTGAGCGGGCCCGGGTAAAACTACGTGGCCGGGAGTCAGAGCCATTCCCTGTACACCTTGGGGTGCGACAGGGATGTCCTCTGGCTCCCACATTATTTAACATCTATTTTGACCACGTAGTTCGTGAAGCCTTCAATAGCTGTACCGGCGGAATCTCCATATGGTACAGATATAATGGGAGGCTAATCGATGCCCGGGTGCGGTCAAGGGATGGCTCCCTATTGCTCAACCACGTTATGTATGCTGATGATTTGGTAATAGCTGCTCAGTCAGAGGAGGAGTTGGAGACGCTGCTGCTGAGACTGGAGCATGCCACTAAGAGGTGGGGCCTTACCATCAGCCCCACCAAAACTAAGCACCTGCCTGGGTATTTTGTACCATCGGACACTCCACCCCCACAACTCCCAATCGGTGATGGGGCAGTTGTGGAGAGAGTGGAGAGTTTCCCATACCTGGGCAGTGTGCTTATGACTGGCTCCAGTTTAACAGCAGAGGTCTCACTCCGAATCAGTCGAGCGGCAATATCTTTTCATCGGTTGCGTAACGCTGTGTGGAAGCTACCTGGTCTGTCGCTCCGCACTAAGCTTCAGGTTTTCTCGGCCACGGTCATTCCCTCCCTTCTCTACGCTTGCGAAACGTGGACCCCCCTAATGGAACATCTTTGCCGGTTAGAAACATTTAGGCTGGCCTGCCTACGATCCATCCTGGGTTTAACCAGACTGGATTGTGTGAGGAGCTCACAAATCCTTGAAAGATCTGGGCAGGGTCCCATTGGTGAGCTCCTCCGGCAGGCAAGGCTGCGATGGCTGGGTCATGTAGCCCGCATGCCCAGCCACCGCATGCCGAAACAGCTTTTGTTTGGCCGGATTGAGGGGGCAAAGTGGGCGCGGCACGGGCTAGAGAAGAGATGGAGTGATGTGGTACAGGAGGACGTGGAGCTGAGTGGACTTGCCGATGACTGGTACCAGCGGTGTCAAGATCGGCCTCTGTGGAGGAGGCTCGTGAAGGATGCTACTGGGCAGTTGGAGGCAGTCGCCCTCCAACAAGAACGGAGGACGGAGGAGCGACGCTCAGAACAACGAGCGGAGCGCCGGGTGGCTAAAGCACAGCAGGTTGGCACAGTAGGGGGCACAGGTGGTGCATCAGCCAGTCATCTCAGTCAGTCGACCCGTGGCACCTGCGTCTGCCCCGTGACCTCCTGCCGGCGGGCGTTCGACACTTCACGTGGCCTCAGGGTGCACATAGCCTGGCACAAGCGTCGTGGTGACGTCACCGCCACTTAGTGGCGAATGGCGGTTGTTGTTGTTGTGGTAGTGTGTGTGGTAGTGTGTGGGTGAGTGTGTGTGTATGTGGGTGTGTGGGAGTGGGTGTGTGGTAGTGTGTGTGGTAGTGTGTGGGTGAGTGTGTGAGTGGGTGTGTGTGGGAGTGGGTGTGTGGGAGTGTGTGTGTGTGTATGTGGGTGTGTGGGTGAGTGTGTGTGGTAGTGTGTGTGGTAGTGTGTGGGTGAGTGTGTGAGTGAGTGGGTGTGTGTGGGAGTGGGTGTGTGAGAGTGTGTGGGTGAGTGTGTGTGTATGTGGGTGTGTGGGGAGCGGTAGTGTAGCGGTTAGCACGCTGCACTATGAACCTGGTGACCCGGGTTCGATTCCCGCTCACGGCCAACACCAGTGTCGATTATCTGAACCAGTCCCGGGCCTCCCCTAGGTCGACTCAGCTTCAAATGAGTACCTGGTGCAGTGTGTAAACATCGCCACTAGGGAGACAAAGGCGGTCGGGCGTGGTGCTGGCCACCCACCTCCTCGTCTACCGTTCCGGCCTTCATAGGTGCTCGCTAACAGCACTTGCCTCTACAGTCTGTTAAGGCTATATGGGGGATCTTTGTCTTTGTTGTGTATGTGGGTACCGGGAAAGGTCTTGGAAAGAATTATTGAACATCGCTCCCTTGCCAGACACACTGAAGAGAGACTTGTGGAGCCCCAATGTGGTTTCAGTCCAGGGTGGTCCTGCACAGATGCCATTTTATCTGTCCGTCTGCTACAGCAAGACCTACATCTCAGCTTTTTTGACCTGGTCAAGGCCTATGATACCATCAACAGGCCAATGCTCTGGGTTGTGCTTCGTGCTTTCGGAGTCTCTGACTCTCCACTCACAAGGGCCTTTGTGATGGCGGGCAGGCCCAGGTAAAACTACGTAGCCAGGAGTCTGAGCCATTCCCTGTTCACCTTGGGGTGCGACAGGGATGTCCTCTGGCTCCCACATTATTCATCATCTTTGACCACGTAGTTCAAGAAGCTTTTCATGGCTTTACCTGAGGACAGTTACATCTGGTACAGATACAATGGGAGGCTGATCGATGCCTGGGTGCAGTCGAGGGATGGCTCCCTATTGACCAACCATGGCATGTATACTGATCTGGTAATTGTTGCTGGCTCAGAGGAGGAGTTGGAGGCGCTGCTGCTGAACCTGGAGTGTGCCACTAAGAGGTGGGGTCTTACCATCAGCCCCACCAAAACTAAGCACCTTCCTGGGTATTTTGCACCATCGGACACTCCACCCCCACAGCTCCCCATTGGTGATGGAGCAGTTGTGGAGAGAGTGGAGAGTTTCCCATACCTGGGCAGTGTGCTTATGACCAGCTCCGGTTTGGCAACAGAGGTCTCACTCTGAATCAGTCGAGCGGAATTATCTTTTAATCGGCTGTGCAATGCTGTGTGGAAGCTACCTGGTCTGTCACTCCGCACGAAGCTTCAGGTCTTCTCAGCCACAGTCATGCCTTCGCTTCTCTATGCTTGTGAAATGTGGACCCCTCTAATGGAACATCTGCACCGTTTAAAAACATTCAGGTTGCCATCCTACAATCCATCCTGGGTTTAACCAGACTGGATTGTGTGAGGAGCTCACAAATCCTTTAAAGATCTGGACACAGTCCCATCAGTGAGCGCCTCCGGCAGGCAAGGCTGCGTTGGCTGGGTCATGTAGCTCGCATGCCCAGCCACCGCATGCCCAAGCAGCTTCTGTTTGGCCTGATAAAGGGGGCTAAACGGGCGTGGCACGGGCTAGAGAAGAGATGGAGCTGATGCGGTACATGAGGATGTGGAGCTGAGTGGACTTGCCGAAGACTGGTACCAGCACTGTCAAGATCGGCCTTGTTGGAGGAGGTTCGTGAAGGACGCTGCCACTGGGCAGTTGGAGGCAGTCGCCCTCTAACAATGGAGGGGCAGAGGAGCAACACTCAAAAACAATGAGCGGAGTGCCCGGTGGCTAAGATGCAGCAAGTTGGCACAGTCGGGGGTACAGCTGGTGCAGTCAGCCAAGCCATTGCACCTGGGTCTGTCACGTGACCTCCTCTGCCTCAAAGTGTACCTGGCCTGGCACAGGCACCGTGGTCACGTCCCCGTCACTTAGTGGCGAGTGACGGTTAGCACTGCACTACGAACCCGGCAACGTGAGTTCGGTTCCCGCTCGCGGCCAACACCGGCGACGATTTTCTGAACCAGTCCTGGGCCTCGCGTAGAACGACTCAGCCTTAAATGAGTTCCTTTTATCACCAGTGGGGAGACAGATGTAGCCGGGCGTGTGATGCTGGCCACCCACCCCCTCGTGTGCCATGCCGGAATTGATAGGTGCTCCCTAACAACATTTGCCCGAACAGTCTGTTTAGGCTACAAGGGGGAATCTGTCTTTTGTGTGTATGAAGGTGATTGAGATGCTGACTCAGCGCTGCCACCAGCTGCAGGAGCAGCTGCAGCTTCAAGAGGAGCAACTGCAGCAGCAGCAAGAGCTGCAGGCGGCGCTTGCTGTCGCCAGGGAACAGGAGCTCGCAAACAGGTTCCCTACACCACTACCACCACTCACGCCACCACCACTCGCACCACAACTCACACTACTCACACCTCCAAAACCACCACCCCCCGCTGCCACCACTCACACCACCACCACTCGCACCACCGCCACTCACACCACCACCACCACTCACACCACCACCACCACCACTCACACCACCACCACCACTCACACCACCACCACTCACACCACCACCACCACTCACACCACCACCACTCACACCACCACCACTCACACCACCACCACTTACACCACCACCACCACCACCACTCACACCACCACCACCACTCACATCACTCACACCACCACCACAACTCGCACCACCACCGCCACCAATCACACCACCGCCACCACTCACACCACCACCACAACTCGCACCACCACCACCACCACTCACACCACCCATGATGCCCGCACGTACACTCACTCAGCAACTTGCCCTACTACCACCACCACCGTCACTGCCCCCGTGCCAGGCAGCAGCTGGGTGTTGCGAGCGAGGAGCTGCAGCGCTGGGAGTCGCGGGCGGGCGCCCTGCAGGAGGAGGCGGCGAGCGAGCGAGCGGCACGGCGCCAGCTGGAGGAGACGCTGCGGCACGCAGCACACGTCATCCGGCATGCACTCACGGTGACGCACGCAGTGACACACTAACACACAGTGACACTAACACACAGTGACACTAACACACAGTGACACTAACACACGCACACACACACAGTGACACTAACACACAGTGACACACTAACACACAGTGACACACTAACACACAGTGACACTAACACACAGTGACACACTAACACACAGTGACACACTAACACACAGTGACACTAACACACAGTGACACACACAGTGACACTAACACACAGTGACACTAACACACAGTGACACACTAACACACAGTGACACTAACACACAGTGACACACTAACACACAGTGACACACTAACACACAGTGACACACTAACACACAGTGACACTAACACACAGTGACACACTAACACACAGTGACACACTAACACACAGTGACACTAACACACAGTGACACACACAGTGACACTAACACACAGTGACACTAACACACAGTGACACACTAACACACAGTGACACTAACACACAGTGACACTAACACACAGTGACACACACAGTGACACACTAACACACAGTGACACTAACACACAGTGACACACTAACACACAGTGACACACTAACACACAGTGACACTAACACACAGTGACACACTAACACACAGTGACACTAACACACAGTGACACACTAACACACAGTGACACTAACACACAGTGACACACTAACACACAGTGACACACTAACACACAGTGACACACTAACACACACACACAGTGACACACTAACACACAGTGACACTAACACACAGTGACACTAACACACAGTGACACGCAGTGACACACTAACACACAGTGACACTAACACACGCACACACACACAGTGACACTAACACACAGTGACACACACAGTGACACTAACACACAGTGACACTAACACACAGTGACACACTAACACACAGTGACACTAACACACAGTGACACTAACACACAGTGACACTAACACACAGTGACACACTAACACACAGTGACACTAACACACACTAACACACAGTGACACACTAACACACAGTGACACACTAACACACAGTGACACACAGTGACACTAACACACAGTGACACACTAACACACAGTGACACACTAACACACAGTGACACACGCAGTGACACTAACACAGTTACACACTAACACACAGTGACACACTAACACACAGTGACACTAACACACAGTGACACACTAACACACAGTGACACACTAACACACAGTGACACTAACACACAGTGACACACTAACACACAGTGACACACTAACACACAGTGACACTAACACACAGTGACACGCAGTGACACACTAACACACAGTGACACTAACACACGCACACACGCACAGTGACACTAACACACAGTGACACACACAGTGACACTAACACACAGTGACACACTAACACACAGTGACACACTAACACACAGTGACACACTAACACACAGTGACACACTAACACACAGTGACACACTAACACACAGTGACACACGCAGTGACACTAACACAGTGACACACTAACACACAGTGACACACTAACACACAGTGACACACTAACACACAGTGACACTAACACACAGTGACACTAACACACAGTGACACACGCAGTGACACACTAACACACAGTGACACTAACACACAGTGACACACTAACACACAGTGACACTAACACACAGTGACACACTAACACACAGTGACACTAACACACAGTGACACACGCAGTGACACACTAACACACAGTGACACTAACACACAGTGACACGCAGTGACACACTAACACACAGTGACACTAACACACAGTGACACGCAGTGACACACTAACACACAGTGACACTAACACACGCACACACACACAGTGACACTAACACACAGTGACACACACAGTGACACTAACACACAGTGACACTAACACACAGTGACACACTAACACACAGTGACACACTAACACACAGTGACACACTAACACACAGTGACACACAGTGACACTAACACACAGTGACACACTAACACACAGTGACACACTAACACACAGTGACACTAACACACAGTGACACACGCAGTGACACTAACACACAGTGACACACTAACACACAGTGACACTAACACACAGTGACACTAACACACAGTGACACTAACACACAGTGACACACGCAGTGACACACTAACACACAGTGACACACGCAGTGACACACTAACACACAGTGACACTAACACACAGTGACACACTAACACACAGTGACACACTAACACACAGTGACACTAACACACAGTGACACACTAACACACAGTGACACTAACACACAGTGACACACGCAGTGACACACTAACACACAGTGACACTAACACAGTGACACACTAACACACAGTGACACTAACACACAGTGACACACTAACACACAGTGACACACGCAGTGACACACTAACACACAGTGACACACAGTGACACACAGTGACACACTAACACACAGTGACACACACAGTGACACACTAACACAGTGACACACACAGTGACACACACAGTGACACACTAACACACAGTGACACACTAACACACAGTGACACACTAACACACAGTGACACACTAACACACAGTGACACTAACACACAGTGACACACAGTGACACTAACACACAGTGACACACGCAGTGACACACTAACACACAGTGACACTAACACACAGTGACACTAACACACAGTGACACACGCAGTGACACACTAACACACAGTGACACACTAACACACAGTGACACACGCAGTGACACACTAACACACAGTGACACACTAACACACAGTGACACTAACACACAGTGACACTAACACACAGTGACACACGCAGTGACACACGCAGTGACACACTAACACACAGTGACACTAACACACAGTGACACTAACACACAGTGACACACGCAGTGACACACTAACACACAGTGACACACTAACACACAGTGACACACGCAGTGACACACTAACACACAGTGACACACGCAGTGACACACTAACACACAGTGACACACTAACACACAGTGACACACTAACACACAGTGACACTAACACACAGTGACACACTAACACACAGTGACACTAACACACAGTGACACACGCAGTGACACACTAACACACAGTGACACACACAGTGACACACAGTGACACACTAACACACAGTGACACACACAGTGACACACTAACACAGTGACACACACAGTGACACACACAGTGACACACTAACACACAGTGACACACTAACACACAGTGACACACTAACACACAGTGACACTAACACACAGTGACACACTAACACACAGTGACACACTAACACACAGTGACACTAACACACAGTGACACACAGTGACACTAACACACAGTGACACACGCAGTGACACACTAACACACAGTGACACTAACACACAGTGACACTAACACACAGTGACACACGCAGTGACACACTAACACACAGTGACACACGCAGTGACACACTAACACACAGTGACACACTAACACACAGTGACACACGCAGTGACACACTAACACACAGTGACACACTAACACACAGTGACACACGCAGTGACACACTAACACACAGTGACACTAACACGCACACACACACGCAGTGACACACTAACACACAGTGACACGCGCAGTGACACGCACACTGACACGCACAGTGACAAGCGCACAGTGACACGCACAGTGACACGCGCAGTGACACGCACAGTGACACGCACAGTGACACGCACAGTGACACGCGCGCCCTCACAGTGATGCATGGTGGTGGCGGTGTTTGTGTTGGCAGGAGGTGCGGGAGCCTGGGGGGGAGAAGTCAGAATGGCTCCAGGTGGGCACAGCCATCACCACCATCACCACCATCACCACCATCACCACCATCACCACCATCACCATAGCCATCATCGCCATAGCCATCATCACCACCATCACCATAGCCATCATCGCCATCACCATAGCCATTATTATCACTATTACCATTACCATCACCATCACCACCATCACCACCATCACCACCATCACCACCATCACCATAGCCATCATCGCCATAGCTATCATCACCACCATCACCACCATCACCACCATCACCATCATCACCACCATCACCATCATCACCACCATCACCACCATCACCACCATCACCATCATCGCCATAGCCATCATCACCACCATCACCATAGCCATCATCGCCATCACCATAGCCATTATTATCATTATTACCATTACCATCACCATCATCACCATCACCACCATCACCATCATCACCACCATCACCACCATCACCACCATCACCATAGCCATCATTGCCATAGCCATCATCACCACCATCACCATAGCCATCATCGCCATCACCATAGCCATTATTATCACTATTACCATTACCATCACCATCATCACCATCATCACCATCACCACCATCACCATCATCACCACCATCACCACCATCACCATCACCACCATCACCACCATCATCACCATCACCACCATCACCATAGCCATCATCGCCATCACCGCCATTATTATCACTATTACCATTACCATCACCATCACCGCCACCATCATCATCGCCATCACTCCACTTGTTTACCCAGGAAAGCCTCTTTCTCAGGAGGGTCCTGCCAGGTTGTGGGCGCTAGTGGCTAGATGTTAACTACCTCGTCTGGTATACAGGAGGTCGTGGGCGCGATACCGACCCCGATGCCTGCTGTATGTATCCCCCTCTCCCCCCCTCTCCCCGTGGTCGCGTGGATTTTTCTCCGGTTTTTCCCTCCACATTTGTCGACTGCTC